>NW_027145523.1:0-11895 GCF_026170545.1 Melanerpes formicivorus | reverse complement strand
ATGTTTTCATTAGTTTCGCTCACTCTCGAAATCAAGCATTTTACAGCAGGTTGGAGCAGCCTGTATCTCAGCACAGGAATAAGGTAGGGAAGAATTCTAAGGCTCATTTTGACTGCCTCCAGAAGTTAGATCAGATGGCAAATTGGATTTGGTGCTAGGTCTTTCCCTTTAGGTTTTACCCCAACAATGTTTTCATTAGTTTCGCTCACTCTCGAAATCAAGCATTTTACAGCAGGTTGGAGCAGCCTGTATCTCAGCACAGGAATAAGGTAGGGAAGAATTCTAAGGCTCATTTTGACTGCCTCCAGAAGTTAGATCAGATGGCAAATTGGATTTGGTGCTAGGTCTTTCCCTTTAGGTTTTACCCCAACAATGTTTTCATTAGTTTCGCTCACTCTCGAAATCAAGCATTTTACAGCAGGTTGGAGCAGCCTGTATCTCAGCACAGGAATAAGGTAGGGAAGAATTCTAAGGCTCATTTTGACTGCCTCCAGAAGTTAGATCAGATGGCAAATTGGATTTGGTGCTAGGTCTTTCCCTTTAGGTTTTACCCCAACAATGTTTTCATTAGTTTCGCTCACTCTCGAAATCAAGCATTTTACAGCAGGTTGGAGCAGCCTGTATCTCAGCACAGGAATAAGGTAGGGAAGAATTCTAAGGCTCATTTTGACTGCCTCCAGAAGTTAGATCAGATGGCAAATTGGATTTGGTGCTAGGTCTTTCCCTTTAGGTTTTACCCCAACAATGTTTTCATTAGTTTCGCTCACTCTGGAAATCAAGCATTTTACAGCAGGTTGGAGCAGCCTGTATCTCAGCACAGGAATAAGGTAGGGAAGAATTCTAAGGCTCATTTTGACTGCCTCCAGAAGTTAGATCAGATGGCAAATTGGATTTGGTGCTAGGTCTTTCCCTTTAGGTTTTACCCCAACAATGTTTTCATTAGTTTCGCTCACTCTCGAAATCAAGCATTTTACAGCAGGTTGGAGCAGCCTGTATCTCAGCACAGGAATAAGGTAGGGAAGAATTCTAAGGCTCATTTTGACTGCCTCCAGAAGTTAGATCAGATGGCAAATTGGATTTGGAGCTAGGTCTTTCCCTTTAGGTTTTACCCCAACAATGTTTTCATTAGTTTCGCTCACTCTCGAAATCAAGCATTTTACAGCAGGTTGGAGCAGCCTGTATCTCAGCACAGGAATAAGGTAGGGAAGAATTCTAAGGCTCATTTTGACTGCCTCCAGAAGTTAGATCAGATGGCAAATTGGATTTGGTGCTAGGTCTTTCCCTTTAGGTTTTACCCCAACAATGTTTTCATTAGTTTCGCTCACTCTCGAAATCAAGCATTTTACAGCAGGTTGGAGCAGCCTGTATCTCAGCACAGGAATAAGGTAGGGAAGAATTCTAAGGCTCATTTTGACTGCCTCCAGAAGTTAGATCAGATGGCAAATTGGATTTGGTGCTAGGTCTTTCCCTTTAGGTTTTACCCCAACAATGTTTTCATTAGTTTCGCTCACTCTCGAAATCAAGCATTTTACAGCAGGTTGGAGCAGCCTGTATCTCAGCACAGGAATAAGGTAGGGAAGAATTCTAAGGCTCATTTTGACTGCCTCCAGAAGTTAGATCAGATGGCAAATTGGATTTGGTGCTAGGTCTTTCCCTTTAGGTTTTACCCCAACAATGTTTTCATTAGTTTCGCTCACTCTCGAAATCAAGCATTTTACAGCAGGTTGGAGCAGCCTGTATCTCAGCACAGGAATAAGGTAGGGAAGAATTCTAAGGCTCATTTTGACTGCCTCCAGAAGTTAGATCAGATGGCAAATTGGATTTGGTGCTAGGTCTTTCCCTTTAGGTTTTACCCCAACAATGTTTTCATTAGTTTCGCTCACTCTCGAAATCAAGCATTTTACAGCAGGTTGGAGCAGCCTGTATCTCAGCACAGGAATAAGGTAGGGAAGAATTCTAAGGCTCATTTTGACTGCCTCCAGAAGTTAGATCAGATGGCAAATTGGATTTGGTGCTAGGTCTTTCCCTTTAGGTTTTACCCCAACAATGTTTTCATTAGTTTCGCTCACTCTCGAAATCAAGCATTTTACAGCAGGTTGGAGCAGCCTGTATCTCAGCACAGGAATAAGGTAGGGAAGAATTCTAAGGCTCATTTTGACTGCCTCCAGAAGTTAGATCAGATGGCAAATTGGATTTGGTGCTAGGTCTTTCCCTTTAGGTTTTACCCCAACAATGTTTTCATTAGTTTCGCTCACTCTCGAAATCAAGCATTTTACAGCAGGTTGGAGCAGCCTGTATCTCAGCACAGGAATAAGGTAGGGAAGAATTCTAAGGCTCATTTTGACTGCCTCCAGAAGCTAGATCAGATGGCAAATTGGATTTGGTGCTAGGTCTTTCCCTTTAGGTTTTACCCCAACAATGTTTTCATTAGTTTCGCTCACTCTCGAAATCAAGCATTTTACAGCAGGTTGGAGCAGCCTGTATCTCAGCACAGGAATAAGGTAGGGAAGAATTCTAAGGATCATTTTGACTGCCTCCAGAAGTTAGATCAGATGGCAAATTGGATTTGGTGCTAGGTCTTTCCCTTTAGGTTTTACCCCAACAATGTTTTCATTAGTTTCGCTCACTCTCGAAATCAAGCATTTTACAGCAGGTTGGAGCAGCCTGTATCTCAGCACAGGAATAAGGTAGGGAAGAATTCTAAGGCTCATTTTGACTGCCTCCAGAAGTTAGATCAGATGGCAAATTGGATTTGGTGCTAGGTCTTTCCCTTTAGGTTTTACCCCAACAATGTTTTCATTAGTTTCGCTCACTCTCGAAATCAAGCATTTTACAGCAGGTTGGAGCAGCCTGTATCTCAGCACAGGAATAAGGTAGGGAAGAATTCTAAGGCTCATTTTGACTGCCTCCAGAAGTTAGATCAGATGGCAAATTGGATTTGGTGCTAGGTCTTTCCCTTTAGGTTTTACCCCAACAATGTTTTCATTAGTTTCGCTCACTCTCGAAATCAAGCATTTTACAGCAGGTTGGAGCAGCCTGTATCTCAGCACAGGAATAAGGTAGGGAAGAATTCTAAGGCTCATTTTGACTGCCTCCAGAAGTTAGATCAGATGGCAAATTGGATTTGGTGCTAGGTCTTTCCCTTTAGGTTTTACCCCAACAATGTTTTCATTAGTTTCGCTCACTCTCGAAATCAAGCATTTTACAGCAGGTTGGAGCAGCCTGTATCTCAGCACAGGAATAAGGTAGGGAAGAATTCTAAGGCTCATTTTGACTGCCTCCAGAAGTTAGATCAGATGGCAAATTGGATTTGGTGCTAGGTCTTTCCCTTTAGGTTTTACCCCAACAATGTTTTCATTAGTTTCGCTCACTCTCGAAATCAAGCATTTTACAGCAGGTTGGAGCAGCCTGTATCTCAGCACAGGAATAAGGTAGGGAAGAATTCTAAGGATCATTTTGACTGACTCCAGAAGTTAGATCAGATGGCAAATTGGATTTGGTGCTAGGTCTTTCCCTTTAGGTTTTACCCCAACAATGTTTTCATTAGTTTCGCTCACTCTCGAAATCAAGCATTTTACAGCAGGTTGGAGCAGCCTGTATCTCAGCACAGGAATAAGGTAGGGAAGAATTCTAAGGATCATTTTGACTGCCTCCAGAAGTTAGATCAGATGGCAAATTGGATTTGGTGCTAGGTCTTTCCCTTTAGGTTTTACCCCAACAATGTTTTCATTAGTTTCGCTCACTCTCGAAATCAAGCATTTTACAGCAGGTTGGAGCAGCCTGTATCTCAGCACAGGAATAAGGTAGGGAAGAATTCTAAGGCTCATTTTGACTGCCTCCAGAAGTTAGATCAGATGGCAAATTGGATTTGGTGCTAGGTCTTTCCCTTTAGGTTTTACCCCAACAATGTTTTCATTAGTTTCGCTCACTCTCGAAATCAAGCATTTTACAGCAGGTTGGAGCAGCCTGTATCTCAGCACAGGAATAAGGTAGGGAAGAATTCTAAGGCTCATTTTGACTGCCTCCAGAAGTTAGATCAGATGGCAAATTGGATTTGGTGCTAGGTCTTTCCCTTTAGGTTTTACCCCAACAATGTTTTCATTAGTTTCGCTCACTCTCGAAATCAAGCATTTTACAGCAGGTTGGAGCAGCCTGTATCTCAGCACAGGAATAAGGTAGGGAAGAATTCTAAGGCTCATTTTGACTGCCTCCAGAAGTTAGATCAGATGGCAAATTGGATTTGGTGCTAGGTCTTTCCCTTTAGGTTTTACCCCAACAATGTTTTCATTAGTTTCGCTCACTCTCGAAATCAAGCATTTTACAGCAGGTTGGAGCAGCCTGTATCTCAGCACAGGAATAAGGTAGGGAAGAATTCTAAGGCTCATTTTGACTGCCTCCAGAAGTTAGATCAGATGGCAAATTGGATTTGGTGCTAGGTCTTTCCCTTTAGGTTTTACCCCAACAATGTTTTCATTAGTTTCGCTCACTCTCGAAATCAAGCATTTTACAGCAGGTTGGAGCAGCCTGTATCTCAGCACAGGAATAAGGTAGGGAAGAATTCTAAGGCTCATTTTGACTGCCTCCAGAAGTTAGATCAGATGGCAAATTGGATTTGGTGCTAGGTCTTTCCCTTTAGGTTTTACCCCAACAATGTTTTCATTAGTTTCGCTCACTCTCGAAATCAAGCATTTTACAGCAGGTTGGAGCAGCCTGTATCTCAGCACAGGAATAAGGTAGGGAAGAATTCTAAGGCTCATTTTGACTGCCTCCAGAAGTTAGATCAGATGGCAAATTGGATTTGGTGCTAGGTCTTTCCCTTTAGGTTTTACCCCAACAATGTTTTCATTAGTTTCGCTCACTCTCGAAATCAAGCATTTTACAGCAGGTTGGAGCAGCCTGTATCTCAGCACAGGAATAAGGTAGGGAAGAATTCTAAGGCTCATTTTGACTGCCTCCAGAAGTTAGATCAGATGGCAAATTGGATTTGGTGCTAGGTCTTTCCCTTTAGGTTTTACCCCAACAATGTTTTCATTAGTTTCGCTCACTCTCGAAATCAAGCATTTTACAGCAGGTTGGAGCAGCCTGTATCTCAGCACAGGAATAAGGTAGGGAAGAATTCTAAGGCTCATTTTGACTGCCTCCAGAAGTTAGATCAGATGGCAAATTGGATTTGGTGCTAGGTCTTTCCCTTTAGGTTTTACCCCAACAATGTTTTCATTAGTTTCGCTCACTCTCGAAATCAAGCATTTTACAGCAGGTTGGAGCAGCCTGTATCTCAGCACAGGAATAAGGTAGGGAAGAATTCTAAGGCTCATTTTGACTGCCTCCAGAAGTTAGATCAGATGGCAAATTGGATTTGGTGCTAGGTCTTTCCCTTTAGGTTTTACCCCAACAATGTTTTCATTAGTTTCGCTCACTCTCGAAATCAAGCATTTTACAGCAGGTTGGAGCAGCCTGTATCTCAGCACAGGAATAAGGTAGGGAAGAATTCTAAGGCTCATTTTGACTGCCTCCAGAAGTTAGATCAGATGGCAAATTGGATTTGGTGCTAGGTCTTTCCCTTTAGGTTTTACCCCAACAATGTTTTCATTAGTTTCGCTCACTCTCGAAATCAAGCATTTTACAACAGGTTGGAGCAGCCTGTATCTCAGCACAGGAATAAGGTAGGGAAGAATTCTAAGGCTCATTTTGACTGCCTCCAGAAGTTAGATCAGATGGCAAATTGGATTTGGTGCTAGGTCTTTCCCTTTAGGTTTTACCCCAACAATGTTTTCATTAGTTTCGCTCACTCTCGAAATCAAGCATTTTACAGCAGGTTGGAGCAGCCTGTATCTCAGCACAGGAATAAGGTAGGGAAGAATTCTAAGGCTCATTTTGACTGCCTCCAGAAGTTAGATCAGATGGCAAATTGGATTTGGTGCTAGGTCTTTCCCTTTAGGTTTTACCCCAACAATGTTTTCATTAGTTTCGCTCACTCTCGAAATCAAGCATTTTACAGCAGGTTGGAGCAGCCTGTATCTCAGCACAGGAATAAGGTAGGGAAGAATTCTAAGGCTCATTTTGACTGCCTCCAGAAGTTAGATCAGATGGCAAATTGGATTTGGTGCTAGGTCTTTCCCTTTAGGTTTTACCCCAACAATGTTTTCATTAGTTTCGCTCACTCTCGAAATCAAGCATTTTACAGCAGGTTGGAGCAGCCTGTATCTCAGCACAGGAATAAGGTAGGGAAGAATTCTAAGGCTCATTTTGACTGCCTCCAGAAGTTAGATCAGATGGCAAATTGGATTTGGTGCTAGGTCTTTCCCTTTAGGTTTTACCCCAACAATGTTTTCATTAGTTTCGCTCACTCTCGAAATCAAGCATTTTACAGCAGGTTGGAGCAGCCTGTATCTCAGCACAGGAATAAGGTAGGGAAGAATTCTAAGGCTCATTTTGACTGCCTCCAGAAGTTAGATCAGATGGCAAATTGGATTTGGAGCTAGGTCTTTCCCTTTAGGTTTTACCCCAACAATGTTTTCATTAGTTTCGCTCACTCTCGAAATCAAGCATTTTACAGCAGGTTGGAGCAGCCTGTATCTCAGCACAGGAATAAGGTAGGGAAGAATTCTAAGGCTCATTTTGACTGCCTCCAGAAGTTAGATCAGATGGCAAATTGGATTTGGTGCTAGGTCTTTCCCTTTAGGTTTTACCCCAACAATGTTTTCATTAGTTTCGCTCACTCTCGAAATCAAGCATTTTACAGCAGGTTGGAGCAGCCTGTATCTCAGCACAGGAATAAGGTAGGGAAGAATTCTAAGGCTCATTTTGACTGCCTCCAGAAGTTAGATCAGATGGCAAATTGGATTTGGTGCTAGGTCTTTCCCTTTAGGTTTTACCCCAACAATGTTTTCATTAGTTTCGCTCACTCTCGAAATCAAGCATTTTACAGCAGGTTGGAGCAGCCTGTATCTCAGCACAGGAATAAGGTAGGGAAGAATTCTAAGGCTCATTTTGACTGCCTCCAGAAGTTAGATCAGATGGCAAATTGGATTTGGTGCTAGGTCTTTCCCTTTAGGTTTTACCCCAACAATGTTTTCATTAGTTTCGCTCACTCTCGAAATCAAGCATTTTACAGCAGGTTGGAGCAGCCTGTATCTCAGCACAGGAATAAGGTAGGGAAGAATTCTAAGGCTCATTTTGACTGCCTCCAGAAGTTAGATCAGATGGCAAATTGGATTTGGTGCTAGGTCTTTCCCTTTAGGTTTTACCCCAACAATGTTTTCATTAGTTTCGCTCACTCTCGAAATCAAGCATTTTACAGCAGGTTGGAGCAGCCTGTATCTCAGCACAGGAATAAGGTAGGGAAGAATTCTAAGGCTCATTTTGACTGCCTCCAGAAGTTAGATCAGATGGCAAATTGGATTTGGTGCTAGGTCTTTCCCTTTAGGTTTTACCCCAACAATGTTTTCATTAGTTTCGCTCACTCTCGAAATCAAGCATTTTACAGCAGGTTGGAGCAGCCTGTATCTCAGCACAGGAATAAGGTAGGGAAGAATTCTAAGGCTCATTTTGACTGCCTCCAGAAGTTAGATCAGATGGCAAATTGGATTTGGTGCTAGGTCTTTCCCTTTAGGTTTTACCCCAACAATGTTTTCATTAGTTTCGCTCACTCTCGAAATCAAGCATTTTACAGCAGGTTGGAGCAGCCTGTATCTCAGCACAGGAATAAGGTAGGGAAGAATTCTAAGGCTCATTTTGACTGCCTCCAGAAGTTAGATCAGATGGCAAATTGGATTTGGTGCTAGGTCTTTCCCTTTAGGTTTTACCCCAACAATGTTTTCATTAGTTTCGCTCACTCTCGAAATCAAGCATTTTACAGCAGGTTGGAGCAGCCTGTATCTCAGCACAGGAATAAGGTAGGGAAGAATTCTAAGGCTCATTTTGACTGCCTCCAGAAGTTAGATCAGATGGCAAATTGGATTTGGTGCTAGGTCTTTCCCTTTAGGTTTTACCCCAACAATGTTTTCATTAGTTTCGCTCACTCTCGAAATCAAGCATTTTACAGCAGGTTGGAGCAGCCTGTATCTCAGCACAGGAATAAGGTAGGGAAGAATTCAAAGGCTCATTTTGACTGCCTCCAGAAGTTAGATCAGATGGCATATTGGATTTGGTGCTAGGTCTTTCCCTTTAGGTTTTACCCCAACAATGTTTTCATTAGTTTCGCTCACTCTCGAAATCAAGCATTTTACAGCAGGTTGGAGCAGCCTGTATCTCAGCACAGGAATAAGGTAGGGAAGAATTCTAAGGCTCATTTTGACTGCCTCCAGAAGTTAGATCAGATGGCAAATTGGATTTGGTGCTAGGTCTTTCCCTTTAGGTTTTACCCCAACAATGTTTTCATTAGTTTCGCTCACTCTCGAAATCAAGCATTTTACAGCAGGTTGGAGCAGCCTGTATCTCAGCACAGGAATAAGGTAGGGAAGAATTCTAAGGCTCATTTTGACTGCCTCCAGAAGTTAGATCAGATGGCAAATTGGATTTGGTGCTAGGTCTTTCCCTTTAGGTTTTACCCCAACAATGTTTTCATTAGTTTCGCTCACTCTCGAAATCAAGCATTTTACAGCAGGTTGGAGCAGCCTGTATCTCAGCACAGGAATAAGGTAGGGAAGAATTCTAAGGCTCATTTTGACTGCCTCCAGAAGTTAGATCAGATGGCAAATTGGATTTGGTGCTAGGTCTTTCCCTTTAGGTTTTACCCCAACAATGTTTTCATTAGTTTCGCTCACTCTCGAAATCAAGCATTTTACAGCAGGTTGGAGCAGCCTGTATCTCAGCACAGGAATAAGGTAGGGAAGAATTCTAAGGCTCATTTTGACTGCCTCCAGAAGTTAGATCAGATGGCAAATTGGATTTGGTGCTAGGTCTTTCCCTTTAGGTTTTACCCCAACAATGTTTTCATTAGTTTCGCTCACTCTCGAAATCAAGCATTTTACAGCAGGTTGGAGCAGCCTGTATCTCAGCACAGGAATAAGGTAGGGAAGAATTCTAAGGCTCATTTTGACTGCCTCCAGAAGTTAGATCAGATGGCAAATTGGATTTGGTGCTAGGTCTTTCCCTTTAGGTTTTACCCCAACAATGTTTTCATTAGTTTCGCTCACTCTCGAAATCAAGCATTTTACAGCAGGTTGGAGCAGCCTGTATCTCAGCACAGGAATAAGGTAGGGAAGAATTCTAAGGCTCATTTTGACTGCCTCCAGAAGTTAGATCAGATGGCAAATTGGATTTGGTGCTAGGTCTTTCCCTTTAGGTTTTACCCCAACAATGTTTTCATTAGTTTCGCTCACTCTCGAAATCAAGCATTTTACAGCAGGTTGGAGCAGCCTGTATCTCAGCACAGGAATAAGGTAGGGAAGAATTCTAAGGCTCATTTTGACTGCCTCCAGAAGTTAGATCAGATGGCAAATTGGATTTGGTGCTAGGTCTTTCCCTTTAGGTTTTACCCCAACAATGTTTTCATTAGTTTCGCTCACTCTCGAAATCAAGCATTTTACAGCAGGTTGGAGCAGCCTGTATCTCAGCACAGGAATAAGGTAGGGAAGAATTCTAAGGCTCATTTTGACTGCCTCCAGAAGTTAGATCAGATGGCAAATTGGATTTGGTGCTAGGTCTTTCCCTTTAGGTTTTACCCCAACAATGTTTTCATTAGTTTCGCTCACTCTCGAAATCAAGCATTTTACAGCAGGTTGGAGCAGCCTGTATCTCAGCACAGGAATAAGGTAGGGAAGAATTCTACAGGCTCATTTTGACTGCCTCCAGAAGTTAGATCAGATGGCAAATTGGATTTGGTGCTAGGTCTTTCCCTTTAGGTTTTACCCCAACAATGTTTTCATTAGTTTCGCTCACTCTCGAAATCAAGCATTTTACAGCAGGTTGGAGCAGCCTGTATCTCAGCACAGGAATAAGGTAGGGAAGAATTCTAAGGCTCATTTTGACTGCCTCCAGAAGTTAGATCAGATGGCAAATTGGATTTGGTGCTAGGTCTTTCCCTTTAGGTTTTACCCCAACAATGTTTTCATTAGTTTCGCTCACTCTCGAAATCAAGCATTTTACAGCAGGTTGGAGCAGCCTGTATCTCAGCACAGGAATAAGGTAGGGAAGAATTCTAAGGCTCATTTTGACTGCCTCCAGAAGTTAGATCAGATGGCAAATTGGATTTGGTGCTAGGTCTTTCCCTTTAGGTTTTACCCCAACAATGTTTTCATTAGTTTCGCTCACTCTCGAAATCAAGCATTTTACAGCAGGTTGGAGCAGCCTGTATCTCAGCACAGGAATAAGGTAGGGAAGAATTCTAAGGCTCATTTTGACTGCCTCCAGAAGTTAGATCAGATGGCAAATTGGATTTGGTGCTAGGTCTTTCCCTTTAGGTTTTACCCCAACAATGTTTTCATTAGTTTCGCTCACTCTCGAAATCAAGCATTTTACAGCAGGTTGGAGCAGCCTGTATCTCAGCACAGGAATAAGGTAGGGAAGAATTCTAAGGCTCATTTTGACTGCCTCCAGAAGTTAGATCAGATGGCAAATTGGATTTGGTGCTAGGTCTTTCCCTTTAGGTTTTACCCCAACAATGTTTTCATTAGTTTCGCTCACTCTCGAAATCAAGCATTTTACAGCAGGTTGGAGCAGCCTGTATCTCAGCACAGGAATAAGGTAGGGAAGAATTCTAAGGCTCATTTTGACTGCCTCCAGAAGTTAGATCAGATGGCAAATTGGATTTGGTGCTAGGTCTTTCCCTTTAGGTTTTACCCCAACAATGTTTTCATTAGTTTCGCTCACTCTCGAAATCAAGCATTTTACAGCAGGTTGGAGCAGCCTGTATCTCAGCACAGGAATAAGGTAGGGAAGAATTCTAAGGCTCATTTTGACTGCCTCCAGAAGTTAGATCAGATGGCAAATTGGATTTGGTGCTAGGTCTTTCCCTTTAGGTTTTACCCCAACAATGTTTTCATTAGTTTCGCTCACTCTCGAAATCAAGCATTTTACAGCAGGTTGGAGCAGCCTGTATCTCAGCACAGGAATAAGGTAGGGAAGAATTCTAAGGCTCATTTTGACTGCCTCCAGAAGTTAGATCAGATGGCAAATTGGATTTGGTGCTAGGTCTTTCCCTTTAGGTTTTACCCCAACAATGTTTTCATTAGTTTCGCTCACTCTCGAAATCAAGCATTTTACAGCAGGTTGGAGCAGCCTGTATCTCAGCACAGGAATAAGGTAGGGAAGAATTCTAAGGCTCATTTTGACTGCCTCCAGAAGTTAGATCAGATGGCAAATTGGATTTGGTGCTAGGTCTTTCCCTTTAGGTTTTACCCCAACAATGTTTTCATTAGTTTCGCTCACTCTCGAAATCAAGCATTTTACAGCAGGTTGGAGCAGCCTGTATCTCAGCACAGGAATAAGGTAGGGAAGAATTCTAAGGCTCATTTTGACTGCCTCCAGAAGTTAGATCAGATGGCAAATTGGATTTGGTGCTAGGTCTTTCCCTTTAGGTTTTACCCCAACAATGTTTTCATTAGTTTCGCTCACTCTCGAAATCAAGCATTTTACAGCAGGTTGGAGCAGCCTGTATCTCAGCACAGGAATAAGGTAGGGAAGAATTCTAAGGCTCATTTTGACTGCCTCCAGAAGTTAGATCAGATGGCAAATTGGATTTGGTGCTAGGTCTTTCCCTTTAGGTTTTACCCCAACAATGTTTTCATTAGTTTCGCTCACTCTCGAAATCAAGCATTTTACAGCAGGTTGGAGCAGCCTGTATCTCAGCACAGGAATAAGGTAGGGAAGAATTCTAAGGCTCATTTTGACTGCCTCCAGAAGTTAGATCAGATGGCAAATTGGATTTGGTGCTAGGTCTTTCCCTTTAGGTTT
>NW_027145522.1:0-12306 GCF_026170545.1 Melanerpes formicivorus | reverse complement strand
GCCGCACCTCGAGTCCTGTGTCCAGTTCTGGGCCCCTCAGTTTAGGAAGGAGGTTGACTTGCTGGAACGAGTCCAGAGAAGGGCAACAAAGTTGGTGAGGGGTTTGGAACGCAGCCCTGTGAGGAAAGACTGAGGGAGCTGGGGTTGCTTAGCCTGGAGAAGAGGAGACTCAGGGGTGACCTTATCACTCTCTACAACTACCTGAAGGGAGGTTGTAGACAGGTGGATGTTGGTCTCTTCTCCCAGGCAGCCAGCACCAGAACAAGAGGACACAGTCTCAGGCTGTGCCAGGGGAGGTTTAGGTTGGATGTTAGGAAGAAGTTCTATACAGAGAGAGTGATTGCCCATTGGAATGTGCTACCTGGGGGGGTGGAGGTTTTCAGGGGGAGACTTAATGGGGTGCTTGGTGCCATGGGTTAGCTGTTTAGGTGGGTTGGATTGGTTGAGGGGTTGGACGCGATGATCTTGAAGGTCTCTTCCAACCTGGTTTATTCTGTTCTATATTGAGTGAAAATAGTGTGGAAATAGATGGTGATAGACATTTCTGTGCAAGGTTTGAACCACAAAGATGGTTTATTTTCCTGTATTAAGTGAAAATAATTGTGGAATAAAGGGTGACAGGCACTCCTGTGCAAGTTTTGAGCTACAGAAATGACTTAGATTCTCCCATATTTAGTGGAAACAACTTGGCAATGAAGGGGTGGCAGAAATTTCTGTGCAAGTTTCGAGCTGTAAAGATGATTTAGATTCCTCTGTTAAGTGAATTCATGTTGGGACTGAAGGGAGTGGCATGTGAAATTGAAACTTGCCTCTGCACACAGCACCTCCTAGTTTCAAACTGTATTGTTTCAAATGAGTGCATTTGCCTGGAATTTTGCTTCTGTCTGTTGTGCTAGAGAAGAGGGTTGCTGCTATCACCCCTGTAACAGCTGTGCCTCTGTTGTGTTTTGTTTGTTTCCCTTTTATACAGGTCATCCTTATAGAATTTTTACCAAAGACACCGATTTTTCGACCAGATTAGCATTTGATTTATTTATAGAGACTGACTTTCAAGTATGTTGTCTTTCCAATGGTGCCTTGCTTGGTGCTCTCCTGGTGGTAACATAAGCATTGGTTCTACAGAATCTTGTGGTGTTTTCATGCTTTTGTTTGTTTGTGTGGGGGGGGGGGGGAGGAGGGGGGTTGGGGCTGGGGAGGGGGGTGGATTTGAATTTGTTGTTTGTTCATTATTTTATTCTTTTTTGTTTTAAATAGCATGTTCTAAGTGCATTTGGTCAAACCCTACAAAGCATTTTCACACAGATGTTAACTTCTGCTTAAGTTATTGTTACTTTTTACTCCTTCTGTTCATGTATCTTGATTATTGTTTTTTCCCCCCCACCCTCAAGTCTTTTCTGATGTGTGTACATATCTCTGACTATAAATACACAGCTGAAAATGGTCTACAAGTGAGCAGGTATTTTTTTCTAACCCCCCCCTCCAAAGTGACACAATTGATTGACTGTACCTTGTCTTACTTCCTCACCCATTTCCATGCTGAAAGACCTTCTGAGATCTTCCTAAGCTGCACGTCAGGGGCTAGGCGAGTAGAAATACCTCTGGTTCTTTGGGATACTGAACTACTACCAACAGAGGAAGGAGATCAACTTCACCTGGAAACTCTGCTTTCTGTTTTTTTTGGCAACCCCAATGTCATTGCATTGGTTAAAAAAAGTAATCTCTGTGCTTCTCATGAAGATGTCCTGTCAGCTGGTCCTGAAAGTGGTCTGATTTGAAGGTGGAAAGAAAAGCAACACAACAGAGCACCAAAATAAGAGTTCTTTTACTCAGCCTGGGAGAATTGCATGCATCTGGTTAGTAGAACTTTAAGGTTAAATTATATCAGCATTGGAGTTTCTAATGTAGCTGTTTTAATTCAGGCTAATGCCATGTCTCAGCTTTATTCCTGCTGTTTACCAGATCCTGTCCACAGGAGTGCAGAAGGACTTGTTTTACTAAAACTTCTGGTCCAAGAGGACCTTTCAGGTTTCTTTTGTTTGTTTTGTGTTGTGTTTTGTGTTGTTTCAAAGCCACAGAAGAAATAAAGAGTTACAGAAGAAAGGTGGAACGGTGCAGTTCCAGGTGCAAATGCCCTGCATTAGAACTAAAGCAGGCCACCCTGGGCAGCAGTGGGAGGTTAAATGTGGCAGAGGATTATTTATTGCACACTTGCTCCTGCTCATTTGGGTTTACAAAGCTTATTTTCTGCACAAATGTTTCAAAGTCTCTTTTTTGTTTTCAACTGGAGCTGTGATGGGTCAGGCCAGTTGTATTTTGTTTCTTCTGCTTCTACTTTAGTTGTACATATCTTCATCCCCAGGTGTCTGTCTGGTTTTAATTGCAGCTCAGTCACACTTCAGACGTTTGCTGCATCATCTGCACTTGCTGTCCATGAACACTGATGTAAGTTAAGGATATGTTCCCTGTACAGTTGTGGTAGCAAGCAATAATGTGAATATATGACACAAATCCCACCAGATATACTCTGCTAAGTATTTGTATGAATGAAAAGTTGATACCACTACAAGAGTAGTCTTCTCTTTCTTTCTCTTTTTGTTCATCTTTTACAGACAAGTTTTATTTCAAGGTGATATATTACAGGTACCTTGATGCTGTGAACTATTTTTCTATGTCTGAAATATTTATTCTCTGTAAGATAGCCTCTAGCTGAGCATTGTATTCCTAAACTGTTGATGCTGGGAGCACTCCACAGAGCTTTTAGGTTTTCTTAAATCTAAGCCTTCTGTATCTGTTTCCACAACTCATCCTCTGCTCAGCTTCTGTCTGTGGATTCCTGCTGCTCATTTTGCCAAGAGCTCAGCTACATTTTTCATGCAAGCCTGCAAGTGGGTCTGACTGGATGGAGTATGACTCTCTTTTTCAATGAACAAATAGCAGTTTTGTGCTGCCTCAGTCTTCTGGGGCCTGTAGCAGTTTCTTTGCAAAGTAGCTGGTTATATTTTTTTAAATGATCAATTTCAGCCTCTTCTTTAGTACAAATCTGGGTCTGCAGCATTCCTGCTCTCACCCAGAAGTGTTAGTTGTAATCTCAGACCAGTTTTAGCCTGAGAGGATGGCCAGAAGCCTAACACTGATAATCACAGAAAGTTAGGAGCTGGAAGGGACCTTGAAGATCATCCAGTCCGACCCCCTGCCGGAGCAGGATCACCCCCAGGGCAAGTCACACAGGGACACATCCAGGTAGGTTTTGAATGTCTCCAGAGAAGGAGACTTCACAGCCTCCCTGGGCAGCCTGCTCCAGGGCTCTGCCACCTTGACAGTGAAAAAGTTTTTTCCTGGTGTTCACATGGAACCTCCTATAATGGCTGAGGTGCAGGTTGGAATTGGACAGAAGTGGAAACTGGTTGTAAATACTGATGACCAGAAGTATGTGTTGATTTTCTTCAACTGTCAGTTTTCAACTTAAAATACTGACTCATGCAAGACCTAGATTTTATTCTCACAGTTCTCAGTTGACTGTGTAGGTAGGTTTGTGTTATGGATGCAGGTTTCCACTGGTAGCTCATCAGTGTAGGGGGATAGGTTGGATATAGAATCACAGAATGGTCTGGGTTGGAAGGGACCTCTGAAGGTCATCTAGTCCAACCCCCCCTGCAGTAAGCAGGGGCATCCTGCTTGTGATAAGTTCCTAGCAGCACTTCATTTGGTGTGAGCTGTTTGTCTTTAGGTTTACCACCCAAATCTTTCCATACTACCTTCGGTGTCACCACAGCTTCCTGGCCAGCAGCACCCAAACCTACCTACAGGAAAGCTAAGCAAGCACAATGAAACCAGAGCAGTGAGTAGTGTGGCTTACAGGTTTACAAAGAGTATCTCCTTAGCAAAGCTTCCACAGAGGTAGTAGTGCTGGTTAAGCTCTTGACTACCTCTCAGGTGCATCTGGAGTCACCTACTTGGTTAGGAGGCATTTCTGCAGTATTTCCACTGACTTTCTCTCTAGGAATTGTAGGATAGTGCTCCAGAGCAGAGCTCTGAGCAAATCCCCAAGTAAGGAGGGCCAGACTAACTGCTTCTTAGAGCATTTATGGTGTTCTATTGAAACAAGCTCTCTGGGAAAATGCAAGCAGGAAACTTTAGAAGCAGCATCTCTGTATCTCAGTATCTGTGAGTTTTGCCCTGAAGTCTTCCTTCCTCTCTTGATGAGGTACACTCACCTAGCAAGAGTGCTATCAAGCATTTTCAGACAATCCCTTTTGAGTCATTAATTGCAGTGACAGAAATTGAACATGGCAGGAACTTTAATCAACTGTTTAATCCCTGCAGCAGTCATCAGGGTTTGCCTTTGATGTTTCTAAAATGCTAAATGTGTTTAGTTTGTGTGCCAGTGAGAAGACCTAAAACCTTTTTTTCCTGTGCCCAGGTAGCAAAGAATAAAGTTCCAAGAGTTTGGAGCAGGACAGAAGCAATAGTAGGATGTAGCCTGCTCTTAAAAAAAATACATATTATATTATACAAACCCTGTTAATCTTCTTACAGTTCAGCAATTCCTGCTAACAACCCTAGCTGTGTATTTCCAGTTCCCTGAATGGTGAGAGTTAAGTACCACTTGATGTTCAGCATTGAACAAATGATGCTAATTATGCCTGTTGCACCTTTAGCCTGAGAAATTGATGGTAAAGGTATCAAAGACCTCCTAGGAAAGCTAATTATTATTTTTAGATCTAGTGGCCTTCTGCTGGTCAATAAGGATTTAATTCATACTGGAGTGCAGGGAAAATAAATGATTTTTAGTGTTTCAGTGCTAGGTAACAAGGAGTAAGATATGAAGGAGAGAAAAAACCTTTCTGTCTGAGTCCTGCATCCTGTAGTGCTCCTGTGTCGCTAAACAGCTATGATTTGAAGTCACACTGGGACTGGCAAACTTCACCACAAATGAAAATGGTGATGGTGATGGTTTATTGAAAGTACTTTTCCTGAGCTATCACAAACAAAGTGTTTTGTGTAACCTGTCTATGCAAATCCAAAGCTGCCCTCAGCACTCAAAACCCAGGAGCCCGTAAAAGCTTTTCCAGGATACTGAGATGCAAATCATCCCCTCCTGGATCTATTTGTTGAATGATAGGTGGAGGGTGTTTTTTTTTTGGTACATCTCAAGACCATGTTGTTTAAATGCAATAATCTCTCTCTGAGATACAAATTACTGAAAAGTAGTTATTTTTTTCTCCCCTTCCCTAAAAGTCATTCATTAGCCCTAAAGATTTTAGGGCATAGCTTTAAAATGCAATCTGTGACTGTTCAGGAGCCAGAAGGCGAAGAAAAAGAACTTCTCTTTATCCCTTTCCCTCCAAACCCCCCTCCCCAAAGTCTTAATTTTAAATTGGTCCCCTTGTTTTGGGAGCCCCAGCTTATGGTTTTTGAGCAGCTGGCAACGATGCAAATTGTCCACCATAAAAAAAACAAACCACCCCCACCCCACCAAAACAAAACCCCGTTTGAATTCTGAACAATTTAAAGAGATCACTTTAATTGAAGAGGCAAAAGATTTGCTGGGCAAAGAAAATCCCTGGGTCTTTTTAAGTCCTCCCAGCGCTGCTGATGAGTAATTAAAAGAAGGATCCTGATGAGCCTCCATTAGGTCAAAATCCAGATGATTTTTATGCAAAGGAAATGCTCAATTAGAGAGGTCTCAGAGCCCCGACTGGCTGGGATGCGTGTAGTAGCAACTTATTAAGGGTAAGTGGTGCTGGCTGGTTTTGTATCCCTGCCTCAAATCGTTTGTGTTGCTCTTCAGCAGCCTTGCTTACGAGAAGAAAGCATTTTAGAAATAATAAAATCAAATCTGGTATTCATCACTGCTAATTTGCTGTGCTGCTTCTCCCCCAAGAGCCACCTTGCATTGCCATCACAGACAGCTGAGCCTGCGGTCGTTCCGATGCCTTTGATAGCCATATTGTAGGTAGATCTATTAACTTCTCAGGGATCAATAAGAACATGGGAGTTCATGAGCTGAATGCCTGTCTGCATGGAGGCTTTACTTTGCAAGCAGCACCCTAGAAAACTCTCTGATTGTAATATGCATGACCAATATGAATGTGCCCAATGTACAGCTACGAGAGCTCGCTTTACCCCGTGGTCTTAGGCTGCTGAATGTCAAAAAGTATGTTGGATATAAGGACAAATTAAACTCTTTTGCTGCTGTGCACAGAGTGATTTCTTTCCAATGGTGCTACCTTCTTAATTCTATGTCAAGTTCTCTCTGGAGGCTGGGTGGTTCAGGGGATGCAGTGTTGGTGTGTCTAGCCCCACCACATGACCTCTGGGCAAGACATCTCATCTAAACTGTGTTTTGCCTGCATGGAAGATGTCCCTTCAAATTCTCCAGCTTAATGTAGCTCATCAGTACTGAACTGAGATTTATCTTCTGGAAAGAAAAATGCAGAAATGCTTGGCTCCTCAGAGTGCAACAGCCCTTTAGGGAAGGTTTAGTGAGGCAAAAGATGAAACATAGGAGAGGCAACACACAAAAGATGGAATTTTGGGGGTTTGGGGTTGGAATTCTCTGAGTGCGACGGAAAATTAGCTTTCAAATGAAGGAAATGGTGTTGAATAGGGAAAGTTTAAGTAGAAGCTAGCAATCCATTTCAGTCTTAATGACACTTGCTACAATTCACAACCCTGCTATTCATGCATTTAGGTTATACTCTAATGGACAGTTCTGCCATTGTGCAGATTTTGAGGGTAAGCTTCCTTCTGAACTCAGCATCTCCTGGTTTGAAATGTCCACACCAAAAGCGAGTCTCTGAGGAGAGCTGTGCAGCGGGTACAGAGCAGCCCTTTGCTAAGCTGGGGCCTGTGCTGCACAGCTCATTGTGTCCAAAGGAAATCCTTCACTTCTCCAGACAGCTCCTGTCAAGGGACAGTATATTTAAGGCCTGGGGGGAAGGATCCAGTTAGGATTATTTCAGTCCAGGTGAGAGAGACCCTTGTAGTTCCTTGCAGCTTTTGTGGAGGAGGGAACCATTGACACATGCTCACTTTTGGAGGGCAGAGAGTGTGTTTTACAACTTTTATTGAGACATGCTTTTGTTTGCCCCCCCCCCCCCCCCCCTCATTTTTAACTTCCATCAGTAAAAATTACTGGACTTGGTATTAAGTTTACCAATTTTTTTCTCCCCTCTTACTGTGTTTTAAGTTTGTGAATCCATATTTTTTTTCTAAGTCACTCTTTAGAAGTGTTCCCAAAAGTCAGATCTGATGCAATGGAACTGACAGATATATTTGTAGTGGCTCTGTTTAATTTCATTGTACCACTCTTCAATCTTTATCCCTCATCCTTCTATGCTTGCAGCAGGCTTCCTAACTCCTGTAGCTGCTTGTTAATACTGTCAAGGAGCAGTTGGTCCAGCCAGATAAGAAGGAATGCAGAGTAGTTCCTGACTTGAGCAGCTGTTACTCAGGTTCTTGTGTCTGTAAAAAAGACTTCTGGAGTATGGCAATCAGAACACAAAGCTTAGTTCCAAGCATCAGTTTCCATGAGGACAAACCAACCAAAACCCAGTGCCTAAATGTCGTGTGCTAAACTAGTCCTCTGTAATTCACTTTGCTTTAGGGTAATTTGCAGAGGCTTGCACTGAGTTGTGTGTGCTTAGGGAAAAGAAACAAATCCAGAAATACCCGACCTGTTAGAAGTACAAAGCAGCAATGGTCAATAAATCACTGAAAGAATGTTGATCTTTCAAGAAGGGGAACACAAACACACCCCCACCCCCCCAGTATTTTGGGCTGTGTTAGAAATGTATTTCAGGCAGAAAACCATGCAAGCAATAATTTAACCTCGACCTGATATCAAGGAAGCTGCTATTTATAGAGAAGCTTGATGGTCCTTTTGCCTGTTGGGCATCTCTTCTTAGGAGGAGTTGGGAAAGGGAGGGCTTGCTGCTGGTTCCTCTGTTGTAACATTCCTCTTCAGATAGCGGAAGTCCAAGTGAGAGGCTGAAAGCTTAGAGGCCAGTACTGTGTTCCTGGGGCGCAGGGCTTTGGGAGGAGAAGATAGGAAGAAAAGGACTTCTCCCTTCTCCCTCCCTCTTTCTCTCCCTTCTCCCTCCCTCTTTCTCTCCCTTCTCCCTCCCTCTTTCTCTCCCTTCTCCCTCCCTCTTTCTCTCCCTTCTCCCTCCCTCTTTCTCTCCCTTCTCCCTCCCTCTTTCTCTCCCTTCTCCCTCCCTCTTTCTCTCCCTTCTCCCTCCCTCTTTCTCTCCCTTCTCCCTCCCTCTTTCTCTCCCTTCTCCCTCCCTCTTTCTCTCCCTTCTCCCTCCCTCTTTCTCTCCCTTCTCCCTCCCTCTTTCTCTCCCTTCTCCCTCCCTCTTTCTCTCCCTTCTCCCTCCCTCTTTCTCTCCCTTCTCCCTCCCTCTTTCTCTCCCTTCTCCCTCCCTCTTTCTCTCCCTTCTCCCTCCCTCTTTCTCTCCCTTCTCCCTCCCTCTTTCTCTCCCTTCTCCCTCCCTCTTTCTCTCCCTTCTCCCTCCCTCTTTCTCTCCCTTCTCCCTCCCTCTTTCTCTCCCTTCTCCCTCCCTCTTTCTCTCCCTTCTCCCTCCCTCTTTCTCTCCCTTCTCCCTCCCTCTTTCTCTCCCTTCTCCCTCCCTCTTTCTCTCCCTTCTCCCTCCCTCTTTCTCTCCCTTCTCCCTCCCTCTTTCTCTCCCTTCTCCCTCCCTCTTTCTCTCCCTTCTCCCTCCCTCTTTCTCTCCCTTCTCCCTCCCTCTTTCTCTCCCTTCTCCCTCCCTCTTTCTCTCCCTTCTCCCTCCCTCTTTCTCTCCCTTCTCCCTCCCTCTTTCTCTCCCTTCTCCCTCCCTCTTTCTCTCCCTTCTCCCTCCCTCTTTCTCTCCCTTCTCCCTCCCTCTTTCTCTCCCTTCTCCCTCCCTCTTTCTCTCCCTTCTCCCTCCCTCTTTCTCTCCCTTCTCCCTCCCTCTCTCCCTGGCTGCACAATTGTATATATGCACATTTAAGAGTATTTAACCATGTCTGCTAAGTTACTGGAGTTACTCTATTGTTGAACTATAGAAGAGTATTTAATACATCAGCATTGTTTTCTCCTGACCTGACCCAGCATTGGAATGGACTCTGATATAATTATTTTTTTTTAAAAGCATTTCTTAAGTTGTATGTATTATAAACTAATAAAAGAATTGTTAACCTATCTACTAAGCCTTCCTGTTTCTCATCTATTTAATCTATCTGGGGGGGGTGGGGGTGGGTTTCAGGGGTGGAGGGGTGGTAGGGAGAGGAAGAAAAAGAAAGAGCATCCCCCCTGAAAATTCTGCCTTTACAGTACTGTGGTCAGTTCTAACTTCCAGTGTGTGCTTTAAATGATTAGAGGGGAGGGAGGGGGAATTAAGGGAAAATAGGTTTGGGTAATTTAGGTGACTCTGGGACTAGAGTTAGTCAATTTAGAGGCATTGCCTGCCAGACTGAAAACTCTGCCTTTACACTACAATGGTCTCTTCTCATTTCCACTTTATACTTTTAGTCTAAATGATGGGGAGGAAAGAGAGAGAGAGAAAATGGGTTTGGGTAATTTAGGTGCCTCTAGGACTAGAGTTACCCAATTCAGAGGCATTTCATTGAGTCCACATGTGGAGTTGTTGGAGCTTGTTCAAGCCCAAAGTGTAGTAGGGATTTCTTCTGCCTTACAGTTGAAATGTCAAAGCTGTTCGTGGGCATTTTGTGTTTGCTGCTCTCAAACAAGATACCCTTTCCATCTAGTGAAGGCAGACAGGAGTCCTCCCCACCCATGTCATCCAGGCTCAGATGAGAAGTGCTGGTTAACCTGGATGTGGTCGTTTTAGGCTGTGCCTAGAAAGTTTTCCACTGTTCTTGAACAGAAAGTAGTGGAATGTAAATAAATCACCACTGGATGTAAAAAGGAAAACGGTGATATGTTTTAAACAGTCCCATTGGACAGACAGCTACCAGAAAGGTTAATTTTGTACACTAACTTTCTCTCTCTTCACTTCCTTGGCTCTAGCAGATACTAGCTCTGGCTTCTGGGGGCTTTGCTGACCTTGGCTGCGTTGCTTTGTTGTGACTGAGTATTAACAAACAACTCTGCTCTTTCTCTTGTCCCGTGTGTACAGGGAGGGTAGGAAAGGGAGTAGGGAGGGGGAAGCTATTAGTAGCCCCCTGGTTTGTCCAGGGGGGTTCTTGTGCTGTTTATAAATTGTAAATATTGTATATTATTCTTCCTCATGAGGGTAGTGAGAGCCTGGCACAGGCTGCCCAGGGAGGTGGTGGAAGCCTCATCCCTGGAGGTGTTTGCAGCCAGGCTGGATGTGGCTGTGAGCAACCTGCTGTAGTGTGAGGTGTCCCTGCCCATGGCAGGGGGGTTGGAACTGGCTGATCCTTGAGGTCCCTTCCAAGCCTGAGAGTTCTGTGATTGTATGCTTCTATATTGTGTTTTTAGATTGTAGTTCTGCTTGTTAATGCAGCTTAATTTGCTTTCTGACTGAGCAGGTCTGGCAGTTTTGTGTTGGGGGGGGGGAAGAATTTTCAGCCCACCACACTTAAACCTCCAGGAAAGGAGTGTGGGGGGGGAATCTTATCCCTGCTCTCTCCAGTACTCGGTGGGACAGTCTAGATTGTCTTCAAGCCAGCTGCTTTTTCAGGGCAGGAAACGTTTTGCACCTCTTTGGCAGGGGAGCGCAGCCTTGCTAGCGTGCCTGGGCGCGCTATATATAATCTATATGCGTGTGTGTGTTCTGCGTGCACACGGCCAGCAGGCGTGCGTGGGGAGGGGGGGGTTTGCTCCTTGCAAAGCCCCGGGGGGAAGCGTCGGGGGTCGTTGTAATTTGGGCTTGCAAAGCGGTATGATACAATGTTGCCGAGCAGAAAAGCGCACGATAGATTTAATGTAGCCAATTGTGCCGCTTTTGGGGGAGAAAAAAGGAAATAAAAAGGAGGAGGAGGGGGGAAAAAAAAAAAAAAAGAGTAACTGTTCGGTGTGAGTTAATTTTGGAGGTTTTTTTTTCTTTCTTTCTTTTTTCCCCCTTTTTTTTTCCAGCATCTCTCTTTTTTTAGGCTTTGTGCCGCATTCTTCTAGACAAATGCGTATTCCATGTGGGCCACTGTTCTGCTAAATGCTCTCAGTTCTCCCTTTGCAATCAAGATTATGTTGCTAAGGAGATTTTGCTTTTATTGGTGCCATTGATTTGTGTTAATACGTTTTGAATACCTCTCGGTATTCTTCCGCAGACAAGGCCAAAAGAAAAACTTCCCCGAGTTGCCCGATTTACATCACAAACGGAGCGGTGGTGTAATGAAGCCGATATAAAGTGGGCAGTTGAAAGGGAACTAAAGAAGGGCACTCAAGTGAGAAATGAAGAAATGTGCCGAGCGCGGTCCGCGGGCCGCCTGCGGGCCAGCTGCGGGAGCGGGCCCGGGCCCGGCGCAAGGGGCAGCGGCGGCGGCGGCGGCGGCGGCAGCGGGGACAGCCCGCGCCGCCGTGCGCGCGGACCACCCACTCGCTGCGCCCCGGCTCCGCGGATTACCCCGGCGCTGCCGACCGGCGGCGGCGGCGGGGCCCACTGCCGCCCCCTGCACCCACCCCCCGAGCAAGGGGCACGGAAAGCCGAGAGGAAGAGGAGGGAACGCGCAGTGGAGCTGAGCAAAGCCGGCCTCGGTCCTACGCGGCCGTGACCCCCCGTGGGCGCCTGGGCAGCCGCCTCCGGGGCTCTGCGCTTCCCTTCCCGCCGCTCTCTGGGCAGGGGTCGCCTGCGCGGTCTCGCGGGGCGCTCGGGTGGGGCGCGGGGCGCTGGCGTGGCCCCTGCGGCCAGGCTCTGCGCACAGCCTGCTCTGCACCGCTCCGGCTGCGTGGTGCCTTGGAGGAAGGGGCAAGGGGGCTGCCGGGGGTGCTGCCTGGTTCCTACAAGTCTCCTTGTGCTTTAAAAGCAAGCAAGTGAGCAAGGAGCACTCCAGCTGCGTGGTGCCTTGGAGGAAGGGGTAAGGGGGCTGCCTGGGCGCTGCCGCATCCCTACGAGTCTGTTTGTGCTTTAAAAGTAAGCAAGCAAAGACTATTCCAGCTGCGTGGTGCCTTGGAGGAAGGGGCAATGGGGCTGCCCTGGGTGCTGTCTGGTCCCTACAACTCTGTGCTTTAAAAGCAAGCAAAGACCACTCCGGCTTCGTGGTGCCTTGGAGGAAGGGGCAAGGGGACTGCCGGGGGTGCTGCCTGGTCCCTACAAGTCTCCTTATGCTTTAAAAGCAAGCAAGTGAGCAAAGAGCACTCCAGCTGCGTGGTGCTTTGGAGGAAGGGGCAAGGGGGCT
>NW_027145521.1:0-12754 GCF_026170545.1 Melanerpes formicivorus | reverse complement strand
CCCCCTGCCGGGTAGACGTGGCCCCCGGAGAGGGGCGGGGGGGGCGTAGGGTGTTGGTGCGTGCGGCGGCAGGTAGACGTGCTCTCCTTCCCGAGGAGGTAGACGTGCTCTCCCTGGCGAGGGGGGACTTAGTGCACTGAGCCGTGCGGCGGCAGGTAGACGTGCTCTCCTTCCCGAGGAGGTAGACGTGCTCTCCCTGGCGAGGGGGGGACTTAGTGCACTGAGCCGTGCGGCGGCAGGTAGACGTGCTCTCCTTCCCGAGGAGGTAGACGTGCTCTCCCTGGCGAGGGGGGGACTTAGTGCACCGAGCCGTGCGGCGGCAGGTAGACGTGCTCTCCTTCCCAGGAGGTAGACGTGCTCTCCTTCCCGAGGAGGTAGACGTGCTCGCCTTCCCAGGAGGTAGACGTGCTCTCCTTCCCGAGGAGGTAGACGTGCTCTCCTTCCCAGGAGGTAGACGTGCTCTCCTTCCCGAGGAGGTAGACGTGCTCTCCCTCGGTGAGTAGACGTGCTCTCCCTGAGCTGGCAGGTAGACGTGCTCTCCATGGCGAGGGGGGACTTAGTGCACTGAGCCGTGCGGCAGGAGGTAGACGTGCTCCCCGCGGCCGGGCGGGCACTTAGCGCGCGGAGGCTGGAACCGCGGGGTAGACGTGGTCCCCGGGACGAGGGCCGCCTGGTATCGCCCGCCCGGCCCCCAACCCCCCCCCCCCCCCCAACCCCCCCCCCCCCCGCGGCGGCGTAAATGAAGAGAGGCAGTCGGCATGAAACCTTCTTTTATTAAGTGTTGTTTTCATCGAGCGTCTTTCATTAAAGGTTGTGTTCTGAAGCAGTCTTTTCTTCAACAGCGCTGTTCTCCGGGGAGAAGGTCTGCCGGCATCTCTAGAAATCTCCCCCCGCTCCTGACCGCCTCCCCCCCCCGCCCCCGCTGCCGGTTTGCGCGGAGCCCCCCCTTCCCGCCGTTGCCTCTTGCCGCTACCCCCGCCCCCCCCCGCTGCCGGTTTGCGCGGAGCCCCCCCTTCCCGCCGTTGCCTCTTGCCGCTACCCCCCGCCCCCCCCCCCGCTGCCGGTTTGCGCGGAGCCCCCCCTTCCCGCCGTTGCCTCTTGCCGCTACCCCCGCCCCCCCCCGCTGCCGGTTTGCGCGGAGCCCCCCCTTCCCGCCGTTGCCTCTTGCCGCTACCCCCGCCCCCCCCCCGCTGCCGGTTTGCGCGGAAGCCCCCCCTTCCCGCCGTTGCCTCTTGCCGCTACCCCCGCCCCCCCCCGCTGCCGGTTTGCGCGGAAGCCCCCCCTTCCCGCCGTTGCCTCTTGCCGCTACCCCCGCCCCCCCCCGCTGCCGGTTTGCGCGGAGCCCCCCCTTCCCGCCGTTGCCTCTTGCCGCTACCCCCGCCCCCCCCCCCGCTGCCGGTTTGCGCGGAGCCCCCCCGCCCTGCCGTTGCCTCTTGCCGCGGCCACCACCGCCCCCCCCACACCCCCCGGCCCCCGTTACCGGTTTTGCGCGGAGCCCCCCCTCCCGACGTTGCCTCTTGCCGCTGCTGCCACCCCCAGCTCCCCACACCCCCCGGCTCCCGTTAGCGGTTTGCGCGGAGCCCCCCCTTCCCGCCGTTGCCTCTTGCCGCTACCCCCGCCCCCCCCCCCCGCTGCCGGTTTGCGCGGAGCCCCCCCGCCTGCCGTTGCCTCTTGCCGCGGCCACCACCGCCCCCCCCACACCCCCCCGGCCCCCGTTACCGGTTTGCGCGGGAGCCCCCCCTCCCGACGTTGCCTCTTGCCGCTGCTGCCACCCCCAGCTCCCCACACCCCCCGGCTCCCGTTACCGCTTTGCACGGAGCCCCCCCGCCCGCCGTTATCTCTTGCCGCTGCCGCGACCCATCTCCCCCCCCCCCCGCCGCCGCTAACTGCCCCCCGAAGCCGCTAGCAGCTGGGCACCCCCCGCCAAAGCCGCCGCGGCTTCCCCTTCCCACATTGTCCCCTGGAGGGGGGATCGCGACGCGGGCTGCCGCTTCCCTCCCGGCCTGCCCGGCTGCTCTCTAACCCCTGCGACCGAGGCGGCGCTGTTAGGGCGGCCGTGCCGGTGCCCCTTGCCGCAGCTAGCCTCTCGCCGCTGCCCCTCCCGTCCGTCGTCCCCCGTCCCCAAAAACTTGCTGCTCTCCACGCTGGAGCCTGCACGGGGGAGGTTGCGCTCCGCTCCTCCGGCCCTAAAGCCGCCCTCGCCCGCCCCCCGGCTTGCCGCTTGGCTGGGCTGCCCGCCCCGCCCGCTAATCCCCCCAACGCCCCCACCCCAAAAACACCCCAGCCCTACCGCATGCCGCTCCCCCCTCTCCCCGCTCTCGCTGACCGCTGCCACCCCCCCCCACCCCTCCCCCCCGAAACAAACCCCCCAGCCCTACCGCATGCCGCTCCCCCTCTCTCCCTAGCCTGCCCCCCCCGCCGTCGCTTGCTGCTGCTGCTGCCGCCGCCGCCGCCGCCGCCGCCGCCGGCGGCGGGACCCCGCCTCGGTCTGGTGGCGCGCGCTCGGAGATCCCCGGCTACCCGTCCGTCCGTCCCTCCCTCCCGCCCCGCCCCGGGGGAGGGCCCGGGGCAGCGCGGGCAGGCGGGGAGCAAAAAAAGGCGCGGGCGCCAAAAAACGTCGGGGTCCCGGGGTGGCGGGAGGGGGCGGCGGCGGGGCGGGCGGCGGGTACACGGCGCCGGGTCCAGGGCGCCGGGTCCAGCCCGTCCCGGGGCGGGGACAGGTGGTGTCGTCCGTCCCCGCCCCCGTAACCTGCTCTGAAGCATCCGCTTCCCGCCGCGGTTCGCCCTCCACCCCCCCCGCCGCACACGCAGCTGCCGCTTCCCCGCCGCCTCTGCCCCCCGCCCCGGGATCAACCACCCGCCGGGTCCAGCCGGTCCCGGTCCCGGGAACCTGCTCCCGGGGCCAGCCGGAGCCACGCCCCCCTCCTCTGACGCTTCCAGCTGCCGCCTCCCCTCCCACCCCCCAAACTCACACTGGCCCTCGCCGGCCCGCCCACCCGCCTACCTGCTTGCCCGCCGCCGCTGGGTGGCGTGCCGGACACTCTCGCACACAGGTACACAGACAGGGACACAGGGACACAGGCACTCAGGCACACAGGGACACAGGGACACAGGGACACAAGGACACAGGGACACAGGCACTCAGGCACTCAGGCACTCAGGGACACAGGGACACAGGGACACAGGCACTCAGGCACTCAGGCACTCAGGGACACAGGGACACAGGGACACAGGCACTCAGGCACTCAGGGACACAGGGACACAGGGACACAGGGACACAGGCACTCAGGCACACAGGGACACAGGTGGCGGGCCGGAGGCCGCTCTCCACTGTGTGGCAGGGGTCCAAGAGCCACCCCAGCCCAACCCAGAGGGTCTTTTGCACCTCTCTAGAGGCCACCCAGAGACCCCAGGCCGCAGCAGAAGCCTCTCCCGCACGCTCTGCAGGCTTCTCAGCCACCCCAGGCCGCAGCAGAAGCCTCTCCCGCACGCTCTGCAGGCTTCTCAGCCACCCCAGGCCGCACCAGAAGCCTCCCCCGCACGCTCTGCAGGCTTCCGACCCACCCCAGGCCGCACCAGAAGCCTCCCCCGCAAGCTCTGCAGGCTTCCGACCCACCCCAGGCCGCAGCAGAAGCCTCTCCCGCACGCTCTGCAGGCTTCTCAGCCACCCCAGGCCGCAGCAGAAGCCTCTCCCGCACGCTCTGCAGGCTTCTCAGCCACCCCAGGCCGCACCAGAAGCCTCCCCCGCACGCTCTGCAGGCTTCTCAGCCACCCCAGGCCGCACCAGAAGCCTCTCCCGCACGCTCTTCAGGCTTCTCAGCCACCCCAGGCCGCACCAGAAGCCTCCCCCCGCACGCTCTGCAGGCTTCTCAGCCACCCCAGGCCGCACCAGAAGCCTCTCCCGCACGCTCTGCAGGCTTCTCAGCCACCCCAGGCCGCACCAGAAGCCTCTCCCGCACGCTCTTCAGGCTTCTCAGCCACCCCAGGCCGCACCAGAAGCCTCCCCCGCACGCTCTGCAGGCTTCCCACCCACCCCAGGCCGCAGCAGAAGCCTCTCCCGCACGCCCTGCAGGCTTCTCAGCCACCCCAGGCCGCAGCAGAAGCCTCTCCCGCACGCTCTGCAGGCTTCTCAGCCACCCCAGGCCGCAGCAGAAGCCTCTCCCCGCACGCTCTGCAGGCTTCTCAGCCACCCCAGGCCGCAGCAGAAGCCTCTCCCGCACGCTCTGCAGGCTTCTCAGCCACCCAGGCCGCACCAGAAGCCTCTCCCGCACGCTCTGCAGGCTTCCGACCCACCCCAGGCCGCACCAGAAGCCTCCCCCGCACGCTCTGTAGGCTTCTGACCCACCCCAGGCCCCAACAGAAGCCTCCCCCGCACGCTCTGCAGGCTTCTCAGCCACCCCAGGCCGCAGCAGAAGCCTCTCCCGCACGCTCTGCAGGCTTCTCAGCCACCCCAGGCCGCACCAGAAGCCTCTCCCGCACGCTCTGCAGGCTTCTCAGCCACCCCAGGCCGCACCAGAAGCCTCTCTCCCGCACGCTCTGCAGGCTTCCGACCCACCCCAGGCCGCACCAGAAGCCTCCCCCGCACGCTCTGCAGGCTTCTCCGCCACCCCAGGCCGCACCAGAGGATCTTTTGCACCTCTCTGGACGCCACCCAGAGACTCCAGGCCGCACCAGAGGCCCCCCCCCCAACCATTTACAGGCTGCAGTGCCAGCCTAGGCCCCGCTGGCAGCCTCCCTTGTCTGCTTTGGAAGCCTCCCATCCACTCCAGACCTGCCTGGAGGCCTCCCTCGACTGCTCCCGGGGCCCTCGAAGCCACCCTAGGCCTTTCTGGAGGACCTGCTCGACCGCTCGGGCGGCTTCTGACGCACCCTCGGCCATCCGGCGCCCAGCAGCTCCCAGGGCCAGCACCGGCCTCCCCCTCCGGCCGCCCCTGGGGCCGGGGGTGGCTCGGACTCGGCGCCCCCAACGTGTCGTCCCGTCCCCCCCCGCCCCGCACCGCTCGAACATTCGCTGCAGCCGAGGGCTTGCCGCTCGACGCCTACCCCACCCGCCCAGCCCCCCGCTGCGGCCCGGCGCTGCCCCGGCCGCTGCGCCCCGCCTCTCATCGCTCCCCCCACCCGGCAACCGGCCGCCGGGCACGGCAAGTCCCAGGGCAGGGAACAGGTGCTGCCGGGACCCCGTGCTGGCTGCCGGCTTCCCGGGGCTGCCCCGGGCACGGACAGGTCGCCCCCCCGCCCCGGCGAATGTTCACCGAACTGGCTGCCGGCTGCCTTCGAGCACCCCCCGCCCCCCGCCACTATCGTCCCCCCCGCCCCCCCCTCCGCCTCCGCTGCCGCTTCTCCCCGCACCGCCTCCACTGCCTCCCCCCGCCGCCGGCGAACGAGTCGCCGGATCCGTAGGGTGCCGGGAGCCCGAACGGCGAGCGGCTCCGGCTGCTGCCGGGACCGCGGGGATTCGAGCCGCTCCGGCCGCGGCCGGGACCCCGTGCCGGAAGCCGGCATCCCGGGACGGCCCCGGGACGGCCCCGGTCGCCGGCCGGGGTGACGTTCAGCGAAGCGGCTGCCGCCAGTCTTGGGCCTCCCCCGTGCCGGGGCCGCGGGGCTTCGAGCCGGTCCGGCCGCGGGCGGGATCCGGGGCCGGACGATGGCTTCCCGGGCCGGTCCGGTCGCCTCCCGGGTGACGTTCACCGAAGCGGCTGACGGCTGTCTTCGAGCCCCCCCCCCCCCCCCCGCCTCCGCGGGCCGCTTCTGCCCGCACCCCCTCCACTGCCTCCCCCCGCCGCCGGCGAACGAGTCGCCGGATCCGTAGGGTGCCGGGAGCCCGAACGGCGAGCGGCTCCGGCTGCTGCCGGGACCGCGGGGATTCGAGCCGCTCCGGCCGGCGGCCGGGACCCCGTGCCGGAAGCCGGCATCCCGGGACGGCCCCGGGACGGCCCCGGTCGCCGGCCGGGTGACGTTCAGCGAAGCGGCTGCCGCCAGTCTTTGGGCCTCCCCCGTGCCGGGGCCGCGGGGATTCGAGCCGGTCCGGCCGCGGCCGGGATCCCGGGCCGGACGATGGCTTCCCGGGCCGGTCCCGGTCGCCTCCCGGGTGACGTTCACCGAAGCGGCTGCCGGCTGTCTTCGAGCCCCCCCCCCCCCTCCGCCTCCGCTGCCGCTTCTCCCCGCACCCCCTCCACTGCCTCCCCCCCGCCGCCGGCGAACGAGTCGCCGGATCTGTAGGGTGCCGGGAGCCCGAACGGCGAGCGGCTCCGGCTGCTGCCGGGACCGCGGGGATTCGAGCCGCTCCGGCCGCGGCCGGGACCCCGTGCCGGAAGCCGGCATCCCCGGACAGCCCCGGGACGGCCCCGGTCGCCGGCCGGGTGACGTTCACCGAAGCGGCTGCCGGCTGTCTTCGAGCCCCCCCCCCTCCGCCCTCCGCTGCCGCTTCTGCCCGCACCCCCTCCACTGCCTCCCCCGCCGCCGGCGAACGAGTCGCCGGATCCGTAGGGTGCCGGGAGCCCGAACGGCGAGCGGCTCCGGCTGCTGCCGGGACCGCGGGGATTCGAGCCGCTCCGGCCGCGGCCGGGACCCCGTGCCGGATGCCGGCATCCCGGGACGCCCCGGGACGGCCCCGGTCGCCGGCCGGGTGACGTTCACCGAAGCGGCTGGCCGCCAGTCTTTGGGCCTCCCCCGTGCCGGGGCCGCGGGGCTTCGAGTCGGTCCGGCCGCGGCTGGGACCCCGTGCCTGTCGCAGGCTTCCCGGGACGGCCCCGGAACGGCCGCGGTCGCCGGCCGGGTGACGTTCACCGAGGCGACTGCCGGCTGTCTTCGAGCCCCCCCCCCCCCTGCCGGAGCCGCGGGGATACGAGCCGGTCCGGCCGCGGCCGGGACCCCGTGCCGGAAGCCGGCATCCCGGGACGGCCCCGGGACGGCCCCGATCGCCTCCTGGGTGACGTTCACCGAAGCGGCTGCCGGCTGTCTTCGAGCCCCCCCCCCCCTCCGCCTCCGCTGCCGCTTCTCCCCGCACCGCCTCCACTGCCTCCCCCCGCTGCCGGCGAACGAGTCGGCGGATCCATACCGTCCCGAGAGCCCGAGGCGGCGGCACCCAGTGCGGGTCCGGCCGAGGCCGGGACCCCCGTGCCTGTCGCAGGCTTCCCGGGACGGCCCCGGAACGGCCGCGGTCGCCGGCCGGGTGACGTTCACCGAAGCGGCTGCCGCCAGTCTTTGGGCCTCCCCCGTGCCGGGGCCGCGGGGATTCGAGCCGGTCCGGCCGCGGCCGGGATCCGGGGCCGGACGATGGCTTCCCGGGCCGGTCCCGGTCGCCTCCCGGGTGACGTTCACCGAAGCGGCTGACGGCTGTCTCCGAGCACCCCCCCCCCCCTCCGCCTCCGCTGCCGCTTCTGCCCGCACCTCCTTCACTGCCTCCCCCCCCCGCCGCGAACGAGTCGCCGGATCCGTAGGGTGCCGGGAGCCCGAACGGCGAGCGGCTCCGGCTGCTGCCGGGACCGCGGGGATTCGAGCCGCCTCCGGCCGCGGCCGGGACCCCGTGCCGGAAGCCGGCATCCCGGGACGGCCCCGGGACGGCCCCGGTCGCCGGCCGGGTGACGTTCAGCGAAGCGGCTGCCGCCAGTCTTTGGGCCTCCCCCCGTGCCGGGGCCGCGGGGATTCGAGCCGGTCCGGCCGCGGCCGGGATCCGGGGCCGGACGATGGCTTCCCGGGCCGGTCCCGGTCGCCTCCCGGGTGACGTTCACCGAAGCGGCTGCCGGCTGTCTCCGAGCACCCCCCCCCCCCCTCCGCCTCCGCTGCCGCTTCTGCCCGCACCTCCTTCACTGCCTCCCCCCCCCGCCCGCGAACGAGTCGCCGGATCCGTAGGGTGCCGGGAGCCCGAACGGCGAGCGGCTCCGGCTGCTGCCGGGACCGCGGGGATTCGAGCCGCTCCGGCCGCGGCCGGGACCCCCGTGCCGGAAGCCGGCATCCCGGGACGGCCCCGGGACGGCCCCGATCGCCTCCTGGGTGACGTTCACCGAAGCGGCTGCCGGCTGTCTTCGAGCCCCCCCCGCCTCCGCCTCCGCTGCCGCTTCTGCCCGCACCCCCTCCACTGCCTCCCCCCGCCGCCGGCGAACGAGTCGCCGGATCCGTAGGGTGCCGGGAGCCCGAACGGCGAGCGGCTCCGGCTGCTGCCGGGACCGCGGGGCTTCGAGCGGTCCGGCCGCGGCCGGGACCCCGTGCCGGAAGCCGGCATCCCCGGACGGCCCCGGGACGGCCCCGATCGCCTCCTGGGTGACGTTCACCGAAGCGGCTGCCGGCTGTCTTCGAGCCCCCCCCCGCCTCCGCCTCCGCTGCCGCTTCTGCCCGCACCCCCTCCACTGCCTCCCCCCGCCGCCGGCGAACGAGTCGCCGGATCCGTAGGGTGCCGGGAGCCCGAACGGCGAGCGGCTCCGGCTGCTGCCGGGACCGCGGGGCTTCGAGCCGGTCCGGCCGCGGCCGGGACCCCGTGCCGGAAGCCGGCATCCCCGGACGGCCCCGGGACGGCCCCGATCGCCTCCTGGGTGACGTTCACCGAAGCGGCTGCCGGCTGTCTTCGAGCCCCCCCCCCCTCCGCCTCCGCTGCCGCTTCTGCCCGCACCCCCTCCACTGCCTCCCCCCGCCGCCGGCGAACGAGTCGCCGGATCCGTAGGGTGCCGGGAGCCCGAACGGCGAGCGGCTCCGGCTGCTGCCGGGACCGCGGGGCTTCGAGCCGCTCCGGCCGCGGCCGGGACCCCGTGCCGGAAGCCGGCATCCCGGGACGGCCCCGGGACGGCCCCGGTCGCCGGCCGGGTGACGTTCACCGAAGCGGCTGCCGGCTGTCTTCGAGCCCCCCCCCCCCTCCGCCTCCGCTGCCGCTTCTGCCCGCACCCCCTCCACTGCCTCCCCCCGCCGCCGGCGAACGAGTCGGCGGATCCGTAGGGTGCCGGGAGCCCGAACGGCGAGCGGCTCCGGCTGCTGCCGGGACCGCGGGGATTCGAGCCGCTCCGGCCGCGGCCGGGACCCCGTGCCGGAAGCCGGCATCCCGGGACGGCCCCGGGACGGCCCCGGTCGCCGGCCGGGTGACGTTCAGCGAAGCGGCTGCCGCCAGTCTTTGGGCCTCCCCCGTGCCGGGGCCGCGGGGCTTCGAGTCGGTCCGGCCGCGGCTGGGACCCCGTGCCTGTCGCAGGCTTCCCGGGACGGCCCCGGAACGGCCGCGGTCGCCGGCCGGGTGACGTTCACCGAGGCGACTGCCGGCTGTCTTCGAGCCCCCCCCCCCCCCTACCGGAGCCGCGGGGATACGAGCCGGTCCGGCCGCGGCCGGGACCCCGTGCCGGAAGCCGGCATCCCGGGACGGCCCCGAGACGGCCCCGATCGCCTCCTGGGTGACGTTCACCGAAGCGGCTGCCGGCTGTCTTCGAGCCCCCCCCCCCTCCGCCTCCGCTGCCGCTTCTCCCCGCACCCCCTCCACTGCCTCCCCCCGCCGCCCGCGAACGAGTCGCCGGATCTGTAGGGGGCCGGGAGCCCGAGGCGGCGAGCGGCTCCGGCTGCTGCCGGGACCGCGAGGCTTCGAGCCGGTCCGGCCGCGGCCGGGATCTCGTGCCGAACGTCGTCTTCCCGGGACGGTCCCGGGAGGGCCCCAGTCTCCTCCCGGGTGACGTTCACCGAAGCGGCTGCCGGCTGTCTTCGAGCCCCCACCCCTGCCGTGGCCGCGGGGATTCGCCCCGGTCCGGCAGCTGACGGTTCCCTGTGCCGGACGCCGGCTTCCCGGGACAGCCCCGGGACACCCCCGGTCGCCTCCCGGGTGACGTTCACCGAAGCTGCTGCCGCCTGTCTTTGTCCCCCCCCCCCCGTGCTCTCCCTCAGCCGGGAGGTAGACGTGCTCTCCCTCGGCGAGTAGACGTGCTCTCCCTCGGCGAGTAGACGTGCTCTCCCTCGGCGAGTAGACGTGCTCTCCCTCGGCGAGTAGACGTGCTCTCCCTGGGCGAGTAGACGTGCTCTCCCTGGGCGAGTAGACGTGCTCTCCCTGGGCGAGTAGACGTGCTCTCCCTGGGCGAGTAGACGTGCTCTCCCTGGGCGAGTAGACGTGCTCTCCCTGGGCGAGTAGACGTGCTCTCCCTGGGCGAGTAGACGTGCTCTCCCTGGGCGAGTAGACGTGCTCTCCCTGGGCGAGTAGACGTGCTCTCCCTGGGCGAGTAGACGTGCTCTCCCTCGGCGAGTAGACGTGCTCTCCCTGGGCGAGTAGACGTGCTCTCCCTCGGCGAGTAGACGTGCTCTCCCTCGGCGAGTAGACGTGCTCTCCCTGGGCGAGTAGACGTGCTCTCCCTCGGCGAGTAGACGTGCTCTCCCTGGGCGAGTAGACGTGCTCTCCCTCGGCGAGTAGACGTGCTCTCCCTCGGCGAGTAGACGTGCTCTCCGCGGAGCTCGCGCTTGTCGCCAAGGGGTCGCTGTTGCGCTCTGCCTCCGCCTACGTCATCGTACAAGCCGGCGTGATTTCTGCGACCTGCCGCTGGGCGGAGGTCGGCTGGTTGTGCGCTCGCGGAGCTGACGGCCCTCCAGTTCCGTATATGAGGGAACGAATGACGCCGAGCACTCCCAGGGCAGCGCTGCCGAGCGGCTGCTCCAAGCCACCCGCCAGGCGGCTGGGCAGGGGTCCGTCTGGCTTCTCGGTGGCTTTCCCCCGGGTCAGAGAGGGGACCCGCGGGGCCGAGCAAAGGCGCGGCGGTTTGGAGCGGCCGCTGGCGCACCCTCAGCGGTGTTGGATGGGTTTCGCTCGTCCGTGAGCCGGAGCCCAGCCCGGGCTCGGCAACGAAAGAGGGGAAAAGAAAAAAAGTTGACGAGTGGCTGGCGCCGGCCACTGCCGAAGTGTGGAACCCCCAAAGCGAAGTTTGCCCGGTGGGGCACGGGGGCAGAGAAAGCCGGGGAGACGTGGTGCCGGCGTCGGTCCCACCAAGAATGGAAAGCAAGCCCGTCCAGGCACGGCGAGAGAGAGCCCGGTAAGGGGCAGAGAGAGTTCCCAGCACTGGACCCTCTTCACGGGGGTTCCCCCCCATGGCCAAAGCCGCAGCCCGCGGGGGCACGGCATCTAAGGGAAAAGCCAGCGGCGGTGACTGGCCACTCGTATGCTATGGAGCCCGGCATGGGGGGAGGAGGGCAAGCCGGTGCCCCAGCACGGCTTCCTCCTGGCTCCAGAGGGGCGCCCCGTGATGGAGATGTAACTCGGTGCAGCTTGAGGGAAAATGCAAGCCCACGTTTCGGGGAGGCAGAGGTGCCCTGTGAGCCGGTGCGGCCCGGTGCAGCTTGCCCCCCCCCCCCATCTCTGGAGGGCGCCCCGTTTGCTCCTCCGGCGTGTTGCCCGCACGCCGAGCCCCGTGCCTGCTGGCTGCTCCCGAGGGCGGTGGCGGGTGCGCGTGGCTGTGTCTGTCCCAGAAGAGCGAGGCCGTGGGGCCTCCGCTGGCTTCCTTTCCTTCTGTCCTTGTTGATCGATGAGGCCTTTCGGGTCGCGTCGGAAAGGGCCCCCGGCCGGCAGGGCAAGGGCGGTCTTCCTTTCCACTTCGCTTCCCGTCGCGTGTGAGGTGTCGTCCTCGTTCCCCCAGCCCCGAGCGGCTCGAGCGGGGGGGAGCCGTGGCGTTAGCGGCCCGGCGCGTGCCTTGCCGCATCCTCCCCTTTCCACCTCCCCCCCGGCGCTGGGGCAGGGTTCGGGGACCGGTCTACCGCAACCGGCTTTGTGACTGCTGCGTGGCCCCGTGAGTTTTCAGGTGTCCTAAAACGCGTGAGGCGCCGGTGTCGTCCTCGGTTCCGGGTACCCGCGGGTGCCGGCCGCGAGCAGCTGCGTGTGGCGGGGGTTGGCCGAGCCGAGAGCGAGGCGGCGGCGTCGCAAAATTTAAAAGGGGCTAAAAGCGGCGCCGCGCGTGAGGCCTCACCTGCCCGGGTGGGGTCCCCGAGGGTTCCTCCCTAAATGAAACCTCTAGCCTGAGAGGGGCGGCTTTGTGGCCCGTCCCCCCGCCCGCTGCCGAGCGAGCCGCCCCGGCTCTAAGGTCCTGGCGTGCCGGGGGCGCGCCCCGTTTCCGCGGGTCGCTGTCTCCTCTAGCACGTCCCGGTGCTCCCGTGGCAAGGCGGGGAGAGAGACGAGGGCCTTCTCCCCGCCGGGCGTGTCGGTATCGCTCGCTTCCGCTGCTGCTGCCTGAATCGTGCCCGGGATCTGGCAGCCAGGGGCCGGCCTCGGGGGCGGGGGAGCCCCAGCCGGCCTCTGTGGCCGCGTGGAGTCGGGAAGCGTGTGCTTGCGTGCGCACGCGAGGGAACTAGCCGCGTCAGCGGGTTGCCGGGCCGCCTCGTCCGCGGCCTTCGCGGGAGGAGCCCGGCCCGCCAGGGTCGGAGAGGCACCGTCCCCTCCGGGGGCGCCGGTGCCGCCTTCCCTGCCCAAGGTGCCCGGTTCGCGTTCCCCGCCGCCGGGGGCGTCGCTGCCATGCCGCCACGGCCGCGTCCGCGATGCCGCTCCCGCGGGTCGGAGCCGGTGGACGACAGGAGGCGAAGGCGAGAGAAGGGTGGAGGGGGGGCCGTGGCGGCCGTTGTCGCTCAGAGAGACCCAAGGGAAAAAAGGGCAGGGCGCGCCGGCGCGGCGGGTGTCCGCGCGTGTGCCTCGGGTTGCGGCTACCTGGTTGATCCTGCCAGTAGCATATGCTTGTCTCAAAGCTTAAGCCATGCATGTGTAAGTACACACGGGTGGTACAGTGAAACTGCGAATGGCTCATTAAATCAGTTATGGTTCCTT
>NW_027145520.1:0-12883 GCF_026170545.1 Melanerpes formicivorus | reverse complement strand
AAATAATGAACATTTAAAGATCAAAGTGTTATCCTCTGAAACACCTGTCAGCCACAATTCCCTTGGGGATTAACTGCCCAAGTAAGTAACAGTCAAAGGTCAGATCTGTCCTGATGCAGTGAGGATCATCTCAGCATGCACAGTTGGCCAGACCTACAGCTGAGAAGACATCACTCTGTTTTGGGTGGAATTTCATAGCACTATTTCTCTCACATCTGTGCAAAAGAAACAGAGAGAAAAATCTGTAAGTGGTGATTATCATAAAGGAGGAGTACTCAGTTTGTGGACATGCTGCTACCTCACTTCCCAAAAGCCTTTTACTAAGATTTTAAAAGCAGAAGTCATTTAAGTTTAATAAATAAATAAATCTTGTGTTTAAATGTATTCTCTCTTTACACATAAAAGGCCAGTAACTAATAACATTTTACCACTTTGGGGGGCAGGGGGGGAACCAAACCACCTACTTAAATGGAAAAGTAAAATTTTCAAGTGCAGTTTTAAAGCTTTGCTGACAAGGCTGCACTGCTCTTGCTTAAATATCCTGTCTCAGACAAAAATCCCTCAAATGTTACTGTGTTCCTCTTGCCCACCTTAAAAAGTAGATACAGGTGTGAGACAATAATGCAGACCTTAGTGCCAAAGTGACTTATACATAGCTGCTTCCCCTCCCCCATTCCCCCTCTCTCCCACTTCTGACTGTCACAGATGATTCAATCAGTAACAACTGCCAGGATATTTGGATACTCCACTGTGAAAATGCTCACTCCATATTTGTTGTGAATGCATGAACACAGGTGACATTCAAAAATGCTGTGGGAAATGCAGCAGTTGCATCCAGACCACCAGGAAGGTAAATAAATAAAACTACCTGAAGGGAGGTTGTAGACAAGCAGAGGTTGGTCTCTTCTTCCAGGCAACCAGCACCAGAACAAGAGGACACAGTCTCAAGCTGTGCCAGGGGAGGTTTAGGCTGGAGTTTAGGAAGAAGTTCTACACAGAGAGAGTGATTGCCCACTGGAATGGGTTGCCTGGGGAGGTGGTGGAGTCACTATCATTAGAGGTGTTCAGGAGGAGACTTGATAGGGTGCTTGGATACATGGTTTAGTTGATTGCATGGGTTGGATAATAGGTTGGACATAATGATCTTGAAGGTCTCTCCCAACCTGGTTTATTCTATTCTAATAGACACCTATGAAAAATGTTCTCTCTCAATCAAGCTTGCCTGATGACATAAACACAAGAAAATGGAAGTAAAAAGAAACCCAACCAGCCCCCTGGTTAGACACTACCAGATATCTTTCAGCTCTATTTATGTCTCTGTCAGAGGCAGAAGCCTTCTATGTATTTAGGGGGAAAATATTTTAGGCAGTTCTTGGAAATTTGCAGGTGGCTCAAGGTGGGAGACATGGTTCATTCAGCAAGGCAATGTAAAGGGCAAGGCAGTTAGGGACTGAGAGGGACTTCAAAAGATCATCCAGTCCAACCCCCCTGCCAGAGCAGGATCACCTACATGAGATCACACAGGAACATATCCAGGCAGGTCTTGAATATCTCCAGAGAGGGAGACTCCACAACCCCCCTGGGCAGCCTGTTCCAATGTTCTGTCACCCTCACAGGGAATAACTTTTCCCTTCTGCTTCCATGGAGCTTCCTCAGCTTCTACCCATTGCCCCTTGTCCTGTCATTGGACATCACTGAGCATCCTGGCTCCATCCTCTTGGCACTCATTCTTTATATCTTTATAAACATGAATGAGGTTACCTCTCAGTCTCCTCCTCTCCAAGCTACAGAGCCCCAGCTCCTTCTGTCTCTCCTCATAAGGAAGATGCTCCACTCCCTTCAATTGTCTCCTACCCTGGGGAGGAAGCTTGATAGAAAATCTAATGCTATATGTACATTCTTGTCTCCTTAAAACAAGGAATTAAGGAAGTCAAAAGGCTTTACAAACACCCATCTGCTTGAAACCCAAAGGAAGTCCTTCACAAAAATGTATTGTCTTCGCTCTTTGATTTTGAACTATGGTGCATGTGTTGTATATTGGGCTGTTTAGAATGGAATAAACCAGGTTGGAAGAGACCTTCAAGATCATCATGTCCAACCTATCATCCAACACCACCTAATCAACTAAACCATGCAACCAAATACCCTATCAAGTCTCCTGAACACCTCCAATGATGGTGACTCCACCACCTCCCTGGGCAGCCCATTCCACACTCTCTCTGTGTAGAACGCCTTCCTAATCTCCACCCTAAACCTCCCCTGGTGCAGTTTGAGACTGTGTCCTCTTGTTCTGGTGCTGTTTTCTGAAAGTCCTTCCCAAGAATCATCTTTATCTGACCCAATTTATAAGGAGCAATACACCACCTACTTTGATGCTTGTCAGACTGAAAATCACCAGTGCAGAAATTGCCTGGGGTTCCTGATTCAGGTTTCACTGAAGAAACGCAAGGGAGAGAGAGGAAAGTCCTTCCCTTCTTCAGAGCCACTTCTGCTGGGTGCCCCTGGCCTCGCACGGCCTCCTGCCTCAAACATATACTTTAGGGAAGGATGATTTTTTCTTTTTGAAGTATGTCACTTTTAATAGTAAAAACCAGTCCTGCATGGTCCCCTTTTTTGGGTTCCTTATCTCCAGTTAGACTAGCTCCACTCCATTTCATCATTTAAAATTGCTGCCATTTACCCACTCTTGTTCCATTAACTTTGTCCTGAATTACATAAAATCTCTATATCCCACATGCATAAGCATGCCTGTGTTGAGTTAGGAGCTGTGTGTGTGTTTTGTAGAGGCAGGCAACTCAAAGTTCCTTCTCTGAAGCTGGAAGGAGGCACTCTGCTCCCTTCCCAGGAGCACTCTCTCTTTCTCTCCCCTACTGCAGAAGGTGCAGTACCGCTCATGTTCCTCAGTGGGTGACCACCCCTGTGGAAAGGACCTTGGCTGCCTAAGCTGCAGGAGTCCAGCAGAAATACAGCAAATCTATTTCATCTCTTGTCCCCCTCTGAAAGGGAATGAAGTCCCACATTAGGGAGATAGGGTCCAGATGTGCCCTCAGTAGGCCTTCAATATTATCCAGGGCACTTATTGATCATGAAGGATTTTTTCTGTGGTGGTAGATGTTGTCAGGCTTTGCACCATTTTCATATTGAATAAAAATCTTCTACCACAATGAGCTAAATTTTATTACAATTTGAAATGATGTATTGATCTCAAAGACATATTTCTGTTCTTAATTTAAAGAAGCAGCACACTGTACTGCTTGATGGAGTGAGGGGGAAAGCACTGACATCCCCTTTGGCTGGATGTAATCACAGAATGGGCAGGGCTGGAAGGGACCTCAAGGATCATCAAGTTAGAATAAAGTTAGGATTAACCAGTTTGGAAAAGATCTCCAGGACCATCAAGTCCAACTGATCACCCAACACCATCTTATCTACTAAACCATGGCACTAAGTGCCTCATGCAGTCTCCCCTTAAACACCTCCAGTGGCAGTGACTCCACCACCTCCCTGGGCATCCCACTCCAATGGCAAATAACTCTTTCTGTGAAGAACTTCTTCCTAACAGCAGGGACACTTTCAACTAGATCTTTGTGTTCCTGTACTCCAAAAATGACTCTACAAAATAGCCTCACTAGTTCTTTGCTCTCTGCACACTGGATTTCATATCAGATCTGTGAAGGTTTGGCAGGTTTTTTTGGCTTCTTTTTGGTTGGTTGGTTTTAGGCTGGTGTTTTGTTTTATTTAGGGTTTGTTTGTTGTGGTGGTGGGTTTTTTTCCCCAATTTGGTTGATTGGTGGTTGTTTTTTTGTTATCTTTTATTCCTAATATCAATCATTAGAAGTATTATCTATCATATGAAAGTCATGAAGGGCCCTCTGTACCTCATGTCAGCAAAAGTGAAGTTGTAGCACCATTTGTAATGTCACAGGAGTTAACAGGGGTCTAGAGAACCTACGATAGGGTGAGAGTGGCAAGACAGTACTTAAGAGGTGGCATACATCCAAAACTGCTATTTATTAGATATCCTTTCAATGTGTCACACTGAAACACTTAATCACACACCTATGTGAAGCACTTTGTTGGAATACAAGAGTGCCATTTCATAGCAAAAATAATTTTCTCTCTATATATGAAGAAGCAACATCAGTGTATCCAGCCTGAAGGTTCACGTCTTCTAATGGTAAGCTTTCACTAGTTCAACTTCTACTTTTCACTTCCATTTTCTCACCTCCTCCTCTCAACTGTCTTTGTTCTGAATCTCACTAATTTCTTTTGCCTGGTTTCCAGCTGTTGTAAGTGGTTTAGGTCAGAAATATAGATGAAGAGGGAAAACTCTTATGACCATATTTGCCCTCTTCCCGTCACACAAGTTCCTCCATCCTCCAATTTTGTTTGATCTAAGCTTGTGGTCTAATTTATCTTCTCATTTTAAAACTAAGTAAGAAGTGTATCATGTGATCTTACCAAATAGCAATCTGCCATGGTATTGTCAAACCTGTTCAGTTCTGGGCCCCTCACTACAAGCGAGACATTGAGGTGCTGGAGCATGTTCAGAGAAGGGCAATGAGGCTGGTGAAGGGGCTGGAGCACATGGCCTACAAGGAGCATCTGAGGGAGTTGGGGCTGTTCAATCTGGAGAAGAGGAGGCTAAGGGGAGACATCATCACTCTCTACAACTACCTGAAGGGAGGCTGGAGTGAGGAGAGGGCAGCCTCTTCTCCTTGGTGGCAAGTGACAGGACTAGAGGAAATGGTTTCAAGCTGCAGCAGAGGAGGTTCAGGCTGAATGCTAGGCAATACTTCCACACAGAGAGGGTTCTCAAATATTGGAATGGTCTGTCCAGGGCACTGGTGGAGTCACTATCCCTGAAGGTGTTTAAGCAGCATGTGGATCTGACACTTAAGGACAAGGTTTAGTGCTGGGTGGAGGGCTGGACTGGATGATCTTTGAGGTTTCTTCCAACCAGATGCATTCTGTGAGAAGCTGTGCTGCAAGGGATGACAAAGAACACTCAGGCTGCAAAAGGAAAAAGGTTACAAAAACGTGCTTCCTCTTGCACCATTCCTTTCACCTATAAAAGGCAAACAGTGTCATGAAAGCTGTGCTCTCTTGGGATGGAAGCTGTGTTACCGGACCAGCCTGTGCTGACTCGGATGACGAGATATTCCACATTCTCCTCTCTTGCGCAAACAGTGTGAACTGCAGTGGGGAATTCCCCAAACTCACACCAGATGTGATCAGCTACAGGACTTTCAGACTGCGCTGCAAAGGTGGTCCCTTTAGCAGTAACACAACGGGGACTAATGGCAGCTTTCCAGTACCTGAAGGGGGCCTACAAGAAGGATAGACAGAAGCTGTTTACAAAGGCCTGCAGTGACAGGATGAGGGGCAATGGCTTCAAACTAGAGAAGAGCAGATTTAGATTGGATGTTAAGAACAAGTTCTTTACTGTGAGGGTAGTGGAACACTGGAACAGGTTGCCCAGGGAGGTGGTTGAGGACCCATCCCTGGAAATATTCAAGGTGGGGCTTGACAAGGCCCTGGGCAGCCTGATCTAATTGGGGATGTCCCTGCTGACTGCGGGGAGGTCAGACTGGATGACCTTTGGAGGTTCCTTCCAGCCCAGACCATTCTGTGAGTCTATGATTGGGAAAAGACATGACTCCAGAAATAATCAGAGAAAAATCAGTGTATTGGTTTCCTTCTCATTTACCCACAATGCTTAAACGTTTGGGTAGATTTAACGTAGTAGTTCATGAAAGAGGCAACATGTTTTTATCATGTTCTGATTTGATCTACCTTCTCAGTAGGCATTAGCTCCACCTACAACTTGCTCTCACCAGCTCTCACATTCTCAGTATAACCTATAATAGCCCAGCAAGTACCAGGTGCTCCAAACCTAGCAGAGAGTTAATATATGCCCTGTGCTGCATATTCACCCACATTGCTGTCAACTTTCCATGTTGGTGATCAGCTGACCTGGTAAAGTAAGAGGATATCCTTACCAACTCTACTTTCTCTGAGAAGTAAAGAAAAGGAGTCTACCACTTTGTACTTCTTCACACCTTTAACTTCTTTGCTTTACTGTAGTAAAGCAGAGTTGTAAAACGTTCTGCTTCAAATCCCACCCCTCCAAAAGTATATGAATCTTACAGCTGTTCCTTATTTGAATTACCCTTCCCTATTCACTTTTCTGCCACTAATTCTTCCCACCCAGGCCTCCCTGTGTCCCCCAGTGCTGCTCCTCCAGCCCATGCTCCCTGTGAAAAAGTAACCACAGCCTCCTCCCATAAAAAACAAAACTAACTGGCAGACAAAATGGGCAAGTCGCATCAGACAGGGAGCGAGGACTGTTGCAATCTTTGGCCGCCTTTTTCACTCCTTGGGTTTTGCTTGTGAGTGAGGCTGACATCCTCGTAACGGCTCTGAACCATCCATTGCTCTCACTGCCAAAGCCTGAGGGCCCTGAGGCAGCCTCCAGGGTACATCAAGGAGTAACTGGCATGGTACCTGGGGTGGTATCTCCCTGGCTAGGGCACAGGCTGAGCTACAAGGTGATGGCCAAAGGGATGGGGCAGCTCTGCAGTGGAAGAGCACAGGCAGCTCTGAGGACAAGCCCTTGGTTTGGTGGTCCCTTGAAACGCAGGAAAGTGACATGGCACAACCAGCTCTTCCTCATGGAGGAGGTTTCAACGTCGCAGACCTTCTCGGAATGAAGCTGTAGCCCCATCTCTAGCTCTCCACTGTACATGAAACCTTTGCCTGCAGTAAAGGTTTACTAGCTCTCGTTTATGCCTCCCACTCACTTGCACACACCAACATCACACACGCCAGCTCTGTACTGGGAAGCCAGCCGCGGGTACAGGCACTGGGCTCTCTGCGAGGCTGCATACCACCCACGGCGCCCTTCCGCGGTCCCCTCAAAGCAACCCCCAGGGTTATCTTGTTCCTCCCTTCGTTACCAAATTCAGCAGCAGGAACCAGCAGCTCATATCCGAGGCTGCACTTCGCGCCGGGACCCCCGCATCCCCCAGCCTCCTCCGGGGCCGCTTACCCCAGTGCCTCCAGTTGCTCGTCCAGCGGCGCGGCTCGACCCGGCTCCTGACTGTGGGTCATCGCCTCGCCGCCGCCGGGGGCCGACGGCTGCCCGCGGCCGTCTCCGCGGGCCACTGAGGAAGTGTTCGGATGGGGCGGCGGCGGCAGGGCGGCACTCCGGGCGGGTACGGTCCCGCCTCGCCGCTGCCGAGTGCCCCGACGACGAGGAAGCGACCCTTCCTCGGGGCTTTTCGGGGGCCCTCCAGCCCCTAGACTCTCAGCAGAAGTGCCCACAGCGCCCCGGGTAGCCAATGGTGTGCTTCGGCTCTCCTATAGTGGAAATAATTTGGTTTATTCCAGGAATAATTAATAGTTCAAATTAAGCTTTACATCCTAGAAGTTCGGGTTCTGAGGCGTTACATGGACGTTCATTTTTCTCTTGCAATGGATGCCCCTCACCTCTCCTGGGTTTGTGAAAGTACTCAGTAAGAATATCCGTGGAGTATTCCGGTTTATGGTGAAATTTGTGTTTATGCTGTGTTAGGTGCTTGCTACTGTAGCCATCCAGCCCTAAGAGCACCATGGAGCTTGGTGCTTGCTCCTCCGAGCGCAGCACTCTGGGACGTGGTACTGCTGCAGGGCTTGGCTGGGAAGCGGGTTTCTGCCTGCCCAGGGTCTGCTTCGCCGTGGTGCCTGGCACCCCGCCAAACTGATTTCTGTGGTCATCGTCATCACTCTCCATAGAGGCTTCAAAATGATCAGACTATTTCTCAGAAACAGTAATACATAATGTAAAAGACTGATGAAAAGGTACTACCAAAGGGGGAATGGAGTTGTATCAAAGGACTGAACTCTGTGGATAGGAAATTTCTGAGCATTACCCAGTCTCTGTCCTTCCAGATGCTTTACTGCACACTAGAGGTTATTTCTATTCCCTAATATTTCATGGGCAGCAGTTACAGGTCTGGTTAATTCTTTGCTAAACTTCTTTGAGGAAAAGACAGGACTCTGATGTAGCAAAATAACTAGATGGCAGAATGTCATTTTCCAGGCACACACATTGAAATTTTCAACAGGCACCTGACAACAAGTTGTTTCCAGGGGAAAAAAAAAAAAGGGGGGGGGGAGGGGGGGGGGGGAGGGGGGGGAGTGTGTGTGTGTTTAACTACTTATTTTCACACAAGCAATCGTCTGGAACAGGCTCATTAAACACTTGCTCTCAGGGATTCAATTTTGGAAGAGCTTTTCTAGCCTTCCCAATGGGAAAAGCTTGACAGAGGTGGTGGAGTCACCATCCCTGGAGGCGTTCAAGAGGGGATTGGATGTGGCACTTGGTGCCATGGTCTAGTCATGGGGTCTGTGTTGATAGGTTGGACTCGATGACCCTCGAGGTCTCTTCCAACCTTAGTTGTACTGTGATACTGAATTTCTATATTTCAGATCAAAGTGTCCTGCCGTTTGAGCTTCTGATTGTGCTTTCCCTGGATGTAAGGGGTTCTGCTCCTGTACTTGGCTGTTCATCTTGGCAGCCAAACATTCCCTTGTAGGTACATATTTTGCAAATAATCTGGATAAAATTTTTTTTCCCCTGTTAGGAAAAAGCAATTTAATTTTTTTTCAGTAGGGAAAAAATTGTTAGTTCCCTCCTCCCCTCCCTTTTCGAGTTTGCTCCTTCCTCTATTGCTTATTGAAAGATTGAGATCTTATACTGGCGTTTGCAACCTGATCCTGAAATCTACAAGCGTTGGTTAAATAGGTACTTTTGGCATCTCCACGGTTTACTTGGGTATGCTGGATAGATGTATTATTGTTCTCCTGGAAACTGCTTTGGTCTTCATCAATGCTGAACCCACCACTCCAGGTTTTCTTGATTGTCTGTGTTATCGAAAGAGGCAGGGAAGCAGTTCTCAACATTTTGGGTTGTAGAGGAAAAAAGAGAGAAATAAAAAGAAAAAAAAAAAAAAAATTCCAAACAACAAAGAGCCACAAGTACATTTTAGTGACTAATTCTAATGACATCACAAATTGTCTTGGAAGTTCAGTGTTGAAGTCTCCAAGCCCTTCTGTACCCCAGTGTGCTTTGTGCATCCGTGCGTCGCGGTGGGACAGGGTTCCCATCTGGCAGCAGATGCTTCCTCTTACTCTGCACCTAAGAGTGCAACATTTCCTCTTCATGTGCAGAACTAAATTAGAAGCAGAATTTGTGCTCTTCTGCAGCGTGGATCAGCCTTCCCTTTAATGAACTCTGTTTAATTTTTGGGGGTTTTACTTACATTAGGCCCAGGACCGGAAGGCTACAGATTGCCAGCTTGCATTTCCCGAAATCCAACATACTGTAGCATCAGGAGTTTGGTCCTTTTTGTGTCGTTTCCCAAGTGTGAGCATCGCCGTTGCAGGACTCGGCTCGGTGTCCGGTTTGAGCGCTGCACAGAGCAGACCTGTAGATAGCAGCAGCGCTCTAGTGCTTGCTGCTCATCCCGCAGCGCTGTTGAGCACAAAGCACCCTCGAAGGAAACAGCAGCATACGGTGCCTTTTTGAAATGCAGTGGGTAGTTTAGTTTTCTTCTCACCTATTCATATCTGTCAGTCATCACAAAAAGGAGGGGAGAGGGAGAGGAGAGGAGAGGAGAGGAGAGGAGAGGAGAGGAGAGGAGAGGAGAGGAGAGGAGAGGAGAGGAGAGGAGAGGAGAGGAGAGGAGAGGAGAGGAGAGGAGAGGAGAGGAGAGGAGAGGAGAGGAGAGGAGAGGAGAGGAGAGGAGAGGAGAGGAGAGGAGAGGAGAGGAGAGGAGAGGAGAGGAGAGGAGAGGAGAGGAGAGGAGAGGAGAGGAGAGGAGAGGAGAGGAGAGGAGAGGAGAGGAGAGGAGAGGAGAGGAGAGGAGAGGAGAGGAGAGGAGAGGAGAGGAGAGGAGAGGAGAGGAGAGGAGAGGAGAGGAGAGGAGAGGAGAGGAGAGGAGAGGAGAGGAGAGGAGAGGAGAGGAAAAAAGTCTTGGAATCTTGCAGTCTTGCTTGCACAGCAACCCTATCTTATGAGAACAAACAAAAAGCAAACCCCAAGCCCTACAGTTTTAACTTCAGGTCTGAAAGAAAACTATGGCCACCAAAATAAGGAGCAGAAGGCCAAGCATGATTGAAACATATGTAATTGTTCCTTGTCTTACAGACTTCAAACTCCACTAAATGCTTTACATTCAGCTACCAGGTCTCTCAGAACTAGCAGGTGCTTCCTTTTAGGATGCTGCATTTGGAGGTGATGTGCTTAGGTCTGGGCTGAAATTGTGAGAGGTCTAAGCAAGGTTATATTGTATGTCCCTCAAGTGGTCAGGTCCCAAGATCATGATGGTTCTTCCATGTTTTTACAGGGCAACTGCTTCAAACCTTCTGGAAGTTTTAATTTTTCCACATTACTGTAATTTTGTACTTGAGTTTCAAGATATATTACTGTAATAAAGGAGAGTTTGGCTTACACAGCCTTGGCAGCTGATGAAGTTGGTGAAGAGACAAGATTGCCACGAAAATATAACTAAATAACTCAGAATCACAGAATCACTGAGGCTGGAAAAGGCCTCTGAGATCATCAAGTCCAGCCTGTGACTATTCTATTCTAACACCACCACATCAGCTAACCCATGCCACATCCAATCTTTTCTTCAACACTTCCAGTGATGGTGACTCCACCTCCTCCCTAGGCAGTCCATTCCAGTGCCTAATCAGCCTTTCTGCGAGGAAGTGCTTCCTAATATCCAAGCTAAACCTCCCCTGGCACAGCTTCATTCCATGCCCTCTTGTCCTGTCACAAGAGCCCAACCCCCACCTGACTACAACTTCTTTTAGGTAGTTGTAGAGTCATAAGGTCCCCTCCAAGTCTCCTCCAGGCTGTAGACCCCAGCTCCCTCAGCCTTTCCTCATACGACTTTCCCTCCAGCCCCTTCACCACACTCATCACTCTCCTCCAGTAAGTTGACAGAACTTTGCAGGAATTGAAGCTTCTTTCCTTTTACCATTTCACTTCACCTTCTAATAATCTAAATAGATTATAGTCAGCTGTGAACCACCCAAACAAACCCTAAAAGGAGTGTTTTCATCCACATGAATCTGTACAGAATGGAAATCTCCCAAAACCATTGTTAACATTCTTGGGACGAGGGCCAGCTTGGGATGGAGCTGTTGCACACTGAGTTTGGAGCTGCAGAATGGGGTTTGTCACACTGCTGAGCAGCATCAGATGTGAGGCAACATGCTGTGTCAGACAGCCTTTAGCAACTCCTATAGCGTTACTCTGGTCAGCAGGAGAAGCCAGTCTTCCCAGGAACAGTGGTCACTTGCAGAGCACAGGTTTCCTTTACAACACAAAGTTTGCAATCAATTTCCTGTTAAGGTAATTGCATCTGACAATTCTGCAGGGTCCAAGAGATCTAATCCTTATTACACTCAAGTGTCATCGTGTGGGATACTATGAAACCCACAAAAGCAACTACAGAACTCTTGCACACAGAATACAAGCTAATATCACCTTCTGCAATTATTTGTTTCTTGGCTTCTAAATGTGTCACAGATTGTCTTGGAGTGTTCATGGAAAACATTTTGTTGTTGTTGTTGAAAAACATTTGACATACTTGTTATCAGCATAGTGATAGGCTTCTTGTGTGGATTTCTGAGGAGCATTAGGCATGTTTATTTGATGTGTTCCAAATTTCCATAGTCAAGACATTTTTAAAACATTCCAGCTCACCTTACATTGTCTTCAATCTCTTCAGATAGGGAGTGCAGAACAGAGGTGAGAAAAGAGACATGAGCTTGCAGGATCACAGAATATTAGGAATTGGAAAGGGCCTCTGGAGACCTCTGAAGGTCCAACCCCCCTGACAGAGCACAACCATACCATCTAGCACAGGTCACCCAGGATCTCGTCCAGATGGGTCTGGAAAGTCTCCAGAGAAGGAGACTCCACAACCTTTCTGGGGAGCCTGTTCCAGTGCTCTGTGACCCTTACAGTAAAGAAGCTCTTTCTCATGTTGAGGTGGAACTTCCTGTGCAGTTTATATCCATTGCCCTTTGTCCTATCACAGGACACAAGTGAACAGAGGCTGCCTCTTCCTTCCTGACACCCAGCCCTCAGACATTTATAGACATTTGTTAGATCCCCTCCTAGTCTTCTCCTCTCCAGACTGAACAGCCCCAGGTCTCTCAGCCTTTCCTCACAGGGCAGGGCTCCAGTCCTTCACCACCCTTGTAGCCCTGATTTTCCAGCTTCTTAAGTATAAGAGCCTTGAAGACAAGTTGGCGATGCCCCATTATATCCTACAGTCTGGGCTGGGTAGTTGTGATACTGTGGAGGCTCATTCCCCAGACCTAGAGTATGACCATATCTCCACCTAGGTATGCCAAAAGATGCGACAGCCACATCCTCCTAAGCCTCTGCAGAGTTTCCTTCTTCGCAGAAGAATTTGCTCTCTTCACAGAAAGAGTGAGTGGCCTTTGGAATGGGCTGCCCAGGGAGGTGGAGACTGGATGAGGCACTTAGTGCTGTGGCTTAGTTGATTAGATGGTGCTGGGTGATAGGTTGGACTTGATCTTGAAGGTCTTTTCCAACCTGGTTAATTCTGTATCTGTAACTTAAACAGGGACATGGAAATCAGTACATGACTGTTCCCTCTATGTTTGTCATTTTTTAACTAGTCCTTGTTTGCTGTGCACATAACCAAGCTCTGGATCATGTGTGTTTTGAGATGATAGTGAGAGATTAAATGCCTCTAGTTAGAACAGCTGTGTTGTTACATAGGGTCCAGTTTTCACAGATTTAATAATGTGGATAATGACATGAAGATTACACTTTCCCAGTTTTAGTTCTACA
>NW_027145519.1:0-5000 GCF_026170545.1 Melanerpes formicivorus | reverse complement strand
TCCAGTGCTGGGAACTCTCTCTGCCCCTTACCGGGCTCTCTCTCGCCGTGCCTGGACGGGCTTGCTTTCCATTCTTGGTGGGACCGACGCCGGCACCACGTCTCCCCGGCTTTCTCTGCCCCCGTGCCCCACCGGGCAAACGTCGCTTCGGGGGTTCCACACTTCGGCAGTGGCCGGCGCCAGCCACTCGTCAACTTTTTTTCTTTTCCCCGCTTTCGTTGCCGAGCCCGGGCTGGGCTCCGGCTCACGGACGAGCGAAACCCATCCAACACCGCTGAGGGTGCGCCAGCGGCCGCTCCAAACCGCCGCGCCTTTGTTCGGCCCCGCGGGTCCCCTCTCTGACCCGGGCGAAAGCCACCGAGAAGCCAGACGGACCCCTGCCCAGCCGCCTGGCGGGTGGCTTGGAGCAGCCGCTCGGCAGCGCTGCCCTGGGAGTGCTCGGCGTCGCTTGTTCCCTCATATACGGAACTGGAGGGCCGTCAGCTCCGCGAGCGCACAACCAGCCGACCTCCGCCCAGCGGCAGGTCGCAGAAATCACGCCGGCTTGTACGATGACGTAGGCGGAGGCAGAGCGCAACAGCGACCCCTTGGCGACAAGCGCGATCTCCGCGGAGAGCACGTCTACTCGCCGAGGGAGAGCACGTCTACTCGCCCAGGGAGAGCACGTCTACTCGCCCAGGGAGAGCACGTCTACTCGCCGAGGGAGAGCACGTCTACTCGCCGAGGGAGAGCACGTCTACTCGCCGAGGGAGAGCACGTCTACTCGCCCAGGGAGAGCACGTCTACTCGCCCAGGGAGAGCACGTCTACTCGCCCAGGGAGAGCACGTCTACTCGCCCAGGGAGAGCACGTCTACTCGCCCAGGGAGAGCACGTCTACTCGCCCAGGGAGAGCACGTCTACTCGCCCAGGGAGAGCACGTCTACTCGCCGAGGGAGAGCACGTCTACTCGCCGAGGGAGAGCACGTCTACTCGCCCAGGGAGAGCACGTCTACTCGCCGAGGGAGAGCACGTCTACTCGCCGAGGGAGAGCACGTCTACTCGCCGAGGGAGAGCACGTCTACTCGCCGAGGGAGAGCACGTCTACTCGCCCAGGGAGAGCACGTCTACTCGCCCAGGGAGAGCACGTCTACCTCCCGCCTGAGGGAGAGCACGGGGGGGGGGGACAAAGACAGGCGGCAGCAGCTTCGGTGAACGTCACCCGGGAGGCGACCGGGGCTGTCCCGGGGCAGTCCCGGGAAGCCGGCGTCCGACACAGGGAACCGTCAGCTGCCGGACCGGGGCGAATCCCCGCGGCCACGGCAGGGGTGGGGGCTCGAAGACAGCCGGCAGTCGCCTCGGTGAACGTCACCCGGCCGGCGACCGCGGCCGTTCCGGGGCCGTCCCGGGAAGCCTGCGACAGGCACGGGGTCCCAGCCGCGGCCGGACCGACTCGAAGCCCCGCGGCCCCGGCACGGGGGAGGCCCAAAGACTGGCGGCAGCCGCTTCGCTGAACGTCACCCGGCCGGCGACCGGGGCCGTCCCGGGGCTGTCCCGGGATGCCGGCTTCCGGCACGGGGTCCCGGCCGCGGCCGGAGCGGCTCGAATCCCCGCGGTCCCGGCAGCAGCCGGAGCCGCTCGCCGTTCGGGCTCCCGGCACCCTACGGATCCGCCGACTCGTTCGCGGGCGGCGGGGGGAGGCAGTGAAGGAGGTGCGGGCAGAAGCGGCAGCGGAGGCGGAGGGGGGGGGGGGCTCGAAGACAGCCGGCAGCCGCTTCGGAGAACGTCACCCGGCCGGCGACCGCGGCCGTTCCGGGGCCGTCCCGGGAAGCCTGCGACAGGCACGGGGTCCCGGCCTCGGCCGGACCCGCACTGGGTGCCGCCGCCTCGGGCTCTCGGGACGGTATGGATCCGCCGACTCGTTCGCCGGCGGCGGGGGGAGGCAGTGGAGGGGGTGCGGGGAGAAGCGGCAGCGGAGGCGGAGGGGGGGGGGGGCTCGAAGACAGCCGGCAGCCGCTTCGGTGAACGTCACCCAGGAGGCGATCGGGGCCGTCCCGGGGCCGTCCCGGGATGCTGGCTTCCGCCACGGGGTCCCGGCCGCGGCCGGAGCGGCTCGAATCCCCGCGGTCCCGGCAGCAGCCGGAGCCGCTCGCCGTTCGGGCTCCCGGCACCCTACGGATCCGGCGACTCGTTCGCCGGCGGCGGGGGGAGGCAGTGGAGGGGGTGCGGGCAGAAGCGGCAGCGGAGGCGGAGGGGGGGGGGGCTCGAAGACAGCCGGCAGCCGCTTCGGTGAACGTCACCCGGCCGGCGACCGGGGCCGTCCCGGGGCTGTCCGGGGATGCCGGCTTCCGGCACGGGGTCCCGGCCGCGGCCGGAGCGGCTCGAATCCCCGCGGTCCCGGCAGCAGCCGGAGCCGCTCGCCGTTCGGGCTCCCGGCACCCTACAGATCCGGCGACTCGTTCGCGGGCGGCGGGGGGAGGCAGTGGAGGGGGTGCGGGCAGAAGCGGCAGCGGAGGCGGAGGGGGGGGGGGGGGGCTCGGAGACAGCCGTCAGCCGCTTCGGTGAACGTCACCCGGGAGGCGACCGGGACCGGCCCGGGAAGCCATCGTCCGGCCCCGGATCCCGGCCGCGGCCGGACCGGCTCGAAGCCCCGCGGCCCCGGCACGGGGGAGGCCCAAAGACTGGCGGCAGCCGCTTCGCTGAACGTCACCCGGCCGGCGACCGGGGCCGTCCCGGGGCCGTCCCGGGATGCCGGCTTCCGGCACGGGGTCCCGGCCGCGGCCGGAGCGGCTCGAAGCCCCGCGGTCCCGGCAGCAGCCGGAGCCGCTCGCCGTTCGGGCTCCCGGCACCCTACGGATCCGCCGACTCGTTCGCCGGCGGCGGGGGGAGGCAGTGGAGGGGGTGCGGGCAGAAGCGGCAGCGGAGGCGGAGGGGGGGGGGGGCTCGAAGACAGCCGGCAGCCGCTTCGGTGAACGTCACCCGGCCGGCGACCGGGGCCGTCCCGGGGCTGTCCGGGGATGCCGGCTTCCGGCACGGGGTCCCGGCCGCGGCCGGAGCGGCTCGAATCCCCGCGGCCCCGGCAGCAGCCGGAGCCGCTCGCCGTTCGGGCTCCCGGCACCCTACAGATCCGGCGACTCGTTCGCCGGCGGCGGGGGGAGGCAGTGGAGGGGGTGCGGGCAGAAGCGGCAGCGGAGGCGGAGGGGGGGGGGGGGCTCGAAGACAGCCGGCAGCCGCTTCGGTGAACGTCACCCGGGAGGCGACCGGGACCGGCCCGGGAAGCCATCGTCCGGCCCGGGATCCCGGCCGCGGCCGGACCGGCTCGAAGCCCCGCGGCCCCGGCACGGGGGAGGCCCAAAGACTGGCGGCAGCCGCTTCGCTGAACGTCACCCGGCCGGCGACCGGGGCCGTCCCGGGGCCGTCCCGGGATGCCGGCTTCCGGCACGGGGTCCCGGCCGCGGCCGGAGCGGCTCGAATCCCCGCGGTCCCGGCAGCAGCCGGAGCCGCTCGCCGTTCGGGCTCCCGGCACCCTACGGATCCGCCGACTCGTTCGCCGGCGGCGGGGGGAGGCAGTGGAGGGGGTGCGGGCAGAAGCGGCAGCGGAGGCGGAGGGGGGGGGGGGCTCGAAGACAGCCGGCAGCCGCTTCGGTGAACGTCACCCGGCCGGCGACCGGGGCCGTCCCGGGGCTGTCCGGGGATGCCGGCTTCCGGCACGGGGTCCCGGCCGCGGCCGGAGCGGCTCGAATCCCCGCGGTCCCGGCAGCAGCCGGAGCCGCTCGCCGTTCGGGCTCCCGGCACCCTACAGATCCGGCGACTCGTTCGCCGGCGGCGGGGGGAGGCAGTGGAGGGGGTGCGGGCAGAAGCGGCAGCGGAGGCGGAGGGGGGGGGGGGGCTCGAAGACAGCCGGCAGCCGCTTCGGTGAACGTCACCCGGGAGGCGACCGGGACCGGCCCGGGAAGCCATCGTCCGGCCCGGGATCCCGGCCGCGGCCGGACCGGCTCGAAGCCCCGCGGCCCCGGCACGGGGGAGGCCCAAAGACTGGCGGCAGCCGCTTCGCTGAACGTCACCCGGCCGGCGACCGGGGCCGTCCCGGGGCCGTCCCGGGATGCCGGCTTCCGGCACGGGGTCCCGGCCGCGGCCGGAGCGGCTCGAATCCCCGCGGTCCCGGCAGCAGCCGGAGCCGCTCGCCGTTCGGGCTCCCGGCACCCTACGGATCCGCCGACTCGTTCGCCGGCGGCGGGGGGAGGCAGTGGAGGGGGTGCGGGCAGAAGCGGCAGCGGAGGCGGAGGGGGGGGGGGGCTCGAAGACAGCCGGCAGCCGCTTCGGTGAACGTCACCCGGCCGGCGACCGGGGCCGTCCCGGGGCTGTCCGGGGATGCCGGCTTCCGGCACGGGGTCCCGGCCGCGGCCGGAGCGGCTCGAATCCCCGCGGCCCCGGCAGCAGCCGGAGCCGCTCGCCGTTCGGGCTCCCGGCACCCTACAGATCCGGCGACTCGTTCGCCGGCGGCGGGGGGAGGCAGTGGAGGGGGTGCGGGGAGAAGCGGCAGCGGAGGCGGAGGGGGGGGGGGGGCTCGAAGACAGCTGGCAGCCGCTTCGGTGAACGTCACCCGGGAGGCGACCGGGACCGGCCCGGGAAGCCATCGTCCGGCCCGGGATCCCGGCCGCGGCCGGACCGGCTCGAAGCCCCGCGGCCCCGGCACGGGGGAGGCCCAAAGACTGGCGGCAGCCGCTTCGCTGAACGTCACCCGGCCGGCGACCGGGGCCGTCCCGGGGCCGTCCCGGGATGCCGGCTTCCGGCACGGGGTCCCGGCCGCGGCCGGAGCGGCTCGAAGCCCCGCGGCCCCGGCAGCAGCCGGAGCCGCTCGCCGTTCGGGCTCCCGGCACCCTACGGATCCGGCGACTCGTTCGCCGGCGGCGGGGGGAGGCAGTGGAGGCGGTGCGGGGAGAAGCGGCAGCGGAGGCGGAGGGGGGGCGGGGGGGACGATAGTGGCGGGGGGCGGGGGGTGCTCGAAGGCAGCCGGCAGCCG
>NW_027145518.1:0-13329 GCF_026170545.1 Melanerpes formicivorus | reverse complement strand
AGGGTTAGGGTTAGGGTTAGGGTTAGGGTTAGGGTTAGGGTTAGGGTTAGGGTTAGGGTTAGGGTTAGGGTTAGGGTTAGGGTTAGGGTTAGGGTTAGGGTTAGGGTTAGGGTTAGGGTTAGGGTTAGGGTTAGGGTTAGGGTTAGGGTTAGGGTTAGGGTTAGGGTTAGGGTTAGGGTTAGGGTTAGGGTTAGGGTTAGGGTTAGGGTTAGGGTTAGGGTTAGGGTTAGGGTTATGGGTTAGGGTTAGGGTTAGGGTTAGGGTTAGGGTTAGGGTTAGGGTTAGGGTTAGGGTTAGGGTTAGGGTTAGGGTTAGGGTTAGGGTTAGGGTTAGGGTTAGGGTTAGGGTTAGGGTTAGGGTTAGGGTTAGGGTTAGGGTTAGGGTTAGGGTTAGGGTTAGGGTTAGGGTTAGGGTTAGGGTTAGGGTTAGGGTTAGGGTTAGGGTTAGGGTTAGGGTTAGGGTTAGGGTTAGGGTTAGGGTTAGGGTTAGGGTTAGGGTTAGGGTTAGGGTTAGGGTTAGGGTTAGGGTTAGGGTTAGGGTTAGGGTTAGGGTTAGGGTTAGGGTTAGGGTTAGGGTTAGGGTTAGGGTTAGGGTTAGGGTTAGGGTTAGGGTTAGGGTTAGGGTTAGGGTTAGGGTTAGGGTTAGGGTTAGGGTTAGGGTTAGGGTTAGGGTTAGGGTTAGGGTTAGGGTTAGGGTTAGGGTTAGGGTTAGGGTTAGGGTTAGGGTTAGGGTTAGGGTTAGGGTTAGGGTTAGGGTTAGGGTTAGGGTTAGGGTTAGGGTTAGGGTTAGGGTTAGGGTTAGGGTTAGGGTTAGGGTTAGGGTTAGGGTTAGGGTTAGGGTTAGGGTTAGGGTTAGGGTTAGGGTTAGGGTTAGGGTTAGGGTTAGGGTTAGGGTTAGGGTTAGGGTTAGGGTTAGGGTTAGGGTTAGGGTTAGGGTTAGGGTTAGGGTTAGGGTTAGGGTTAGGGTTAGGGTTAGGGTTAGGGTTAGGGTTAGGGTTAGGGTTAGGGTTAGGGTTAGGGTTAGGGTTAGGGTTAGGGTTAGGGTTAGGGTTAGGGTTAGGGTTAGGGTTAGGGTTAGGGTTAGGGTTAGGGTTAGGGTTAGGGTTAGGGTTAGGGTTAGGGTTAGGGTTAGGGTTAGGGTTAGGGTTAGGGTTAGGGTTAGGGTTAGGGTTAGGGTTAGGGTTAGGGTTAGGGTTAGGGTTAGGGTTAGGGTTAGGGTTAGGGTTAGGGTTAGGGTTAGGGTTAGGGTTAGGGTTAGGGTTAGGGTTAGGGTTAGGGTTAGGGTTAGGGTTAGGGTTAGGGTTAGGGTTAGGGTTAGGGTTAGGGTTAGGGTTAGGGTTAGGGTTAGGGTTAGGGTTAGGGTTAGGGTTAGGGTTAGGGTTAGGGTTAGGGTTAGGGTTAGGGTTAGGGTTAGGGTTAGGGTTAGGGTTAGGGTTAGGGTTAGGGTTAGGGTTAGGGTTAGGGTTAGGGTTAGGGTTAGGGTTAGGGTTAGGGTTAGGGTTAGGGTTAGGGTTAGGGTTAGGGTTAGGGTTAGGGTTAGGGTTAGGGTTAGGGTTAGGGTTAGGGTTAGGGTTAGGGTTAGGGTTAGGGTTAGGGTTAGGGTTAGGGTTAGGGTTAGGGTTAGGGTTAGGGTTAGGGTTAGGGTTAGGGTTAGGGTTAGGGTTAGGGTTAGGGTTAGGGTTAGGGTTAGGGTTAGGGTTAGGGTTAGGGTTAGGGTTAGGGTTAGGGTTAGGGTTAGGGTTAGGGTTAGGGTTAGGGTTAGGGTTAGGGTTAGGGTTAGGGTTAGGGTTAGGGTTAGGGTTAGGGTTAGGGTTAGGGTTAGGGTTAGGGTTAGGGTTAGGGTTAGGGTTAGGGTTAGGGTTAGGGTTAGGGTTAGGGTTAGGGTTAGGGTTAGGGTTAGGGTTAGGGTTAGGGTTAGGGTTAGGGTTAGGGTTAGGGTTAGGGTTAGGGTTAGGGTTAGGGTTAGGGTTAGGGTTAGGGTTAGGGTTAGGGTTAGGGTTAGGGTTAGGGTTAGGGTTAGGGTTAGGGTTAGGGTTAGGGTTAGGGTTAGGGTTAGGGTTAGGGTTAGGGTTAGGGTTAGGGTTAGGGTTAGGGTTAGGGTTAGGGTTAGGGTTAGGGTTAGGGTTAGGGTTAGGGTTAGGGTTAGGGTTAGGGTTAGGGTTAGGGTTAGGGTTAGGGTTAGGGTTAGGGTTAGGGTTAGGGTTAGGGTTAGGGTTAGGGTTAGGGTTAGGGTTAGGGTTAGGGTTAGGGTTAGGGTTAGGGTTAGGGTTAGGGTTAGGGTTAGGGTTAGGGTTAGGGTTAGGGTTAGGGTTAGGGTTAGGGTTAGGGTTAGGGTTAGGGTTAGGGTTAGGGTTAGGGTTAGGGTTAGGGTTAGGGTTAGGGTTAGGGTTAGGGTTAGGGTTAGGGTTAGGGTTAGGGTTAGGGTTAGGGTTAGGGTTAGGGTTAGGGTTAGGGTTAGGGTTAGGGTTAGGGTTAGGGTTAGGGTTAGGGTTAGGGTTAGGGTTAGGGTTAGGGTTAGGGTTAGGGTTAGGGTTAGGGTTAGGGTTAGGGTTAGGGTTAGGGTTAGGGTTAGGGTTAGGGTTAGGGTTAGGGTTAGGGTTAGGGTTAGGGTTAGGGTTAGGGTTAGGGTTAGGGTTAGGGTTAGGGTTAGGGTTAGGGTTAGGGTTAGGGTTAGGGTTAGGGTTAGGGTTAGGGTTAGGGTTAGGGTTAGGGTTAGGGTTAGGGTTAGGGTTAGGGTTAGGGTTAGGGTTAGGGTTAGGGTTAGGGTTAGGGTTAGGGTTAGGGTTAGGGTTAGGGTTAGGGTTAGGGTTAGGGTTAGGGTTAGGGTTAGGGTTAGGGTTAGGGTTAGGGTTAGGGTTAGGGTTAGGGTTAGGGTTAGGGTTAGGGTTAGGGTTAGGGTTAGGGTTAGGGTTAGGGTTAGGGTTAGGGTTAGGGTTAGGGTTAGGGTTAGGGTTAGGGTTAGGGTTAGGGTTAGGGTTAGGGTTAGGGTTAGGGTTAGGGTTAGGGTTAGGGTTAGGGTTAGGGTTAGGGTTAGGGTTAGGGTTAGGGTTAGGGTTAGGGTTAGGGTTAGGGTTAGGGTTAGGGTTAGGGTTAGGGTTAGGGTTAGGGTTAGGGTTAGGGTTAGGGTTAGGGTTAGGGTTAGGGTTAGGGTTAGGGTTAGGGTTAGGGTTAGGGTTAGGGTTAGGGTTAGGGTTAGGGTTAGGGTTAGGGTTAGGGTTAGGGTTAGGGTTAGGGTTAGGGTTAGGGTTAGGGTTAGGGTTAGGGTTAGGGTTAGGGTTAGGGTTAGGGTTAGGGTTAGGGTTAGGGTTAGGGTTAGGGTTAGGGTTAGGGTTAGGGTTAGGGTTAGGGTTAGGGTTAGGGTTAGGGTTAGGGTTAGGGTTAGGGTTAGGGTTAGGGTTAGGGTTAGGGTTAGGGTTAGGGTTAGGGTTAGGGTTAGGGTTAGGGTTAGGGTTAGGGTTAGGGTTAGGGTTAGGGTTAGGGTTAGGGTTAGGGTTAGGGTTAGGGTTAGGGTTAGGGTTAGGGTTAGGGTTAGGGTTAGGGTTAGGGTTAGGGTTAGGGTTAGGGTTAGGGTTAGGGTTAGGGTTAGGGTTAGGGTTAGGGTTAGGGTTAGGGTTAGGGTTAGGGTTAGGGTTAGGGTTAGGGTTAGGGTTAGGGTTAGGGTTAGGGTTAGGGTTAGGGTTAGGGTTAGGGTTAGGGTTAGGGTTAGGGTTAGGGTTAGGGTTAGGGTTAGGGTTAGGGTTAGGGTTAGGGTTAGGGTTAGGGTTAGGGTTAGGGTTAGGGTTAGGGTTAGGGTTAGGGTTAGGGTTAGGGTTAGGGTTAGGGTTAGGGTTAGGGTTAGGGTTAGGGTTAGGGTTAGGGTTAGGGTTAGGGTTAGGGTTAGGGTTAGGGTTAGGGTTAGGGTTAGGGTTAGGGTTAGGGTTAGGGTTAGGGTTAGGGTTAGGGTTAGGGTTAGGGTTAGGGTTAGGGTTAGGGTTAGGGTTAGGGTTAGGGTTAGGGTTAGGGTTAGGGTTAGGGTTAGGGTTAGGGTTAGGGTTAGGGTTAGGGTTAGGGTTAGGGTTAGGGTTAGGGTTAGGGTTAGGGTTAGGGTTAGGGTTAGGGTTAGGGTTAGGGTTAGGGTTAGGGTTAGGGTTAGGGTTAGGGTTAGGGTTAGGGTTAGGGTTAGGGTTAGGGTTAGGGTTAGGGTTAGGGTTAGGGTTAGGGTTAGGGTTAGGGTTAGGGTTAGGGTTAGGGTTAGGGTTAGGGTTAGGGTTAGGGTTAGGGTTAGGGTTAGGGTTAGGGTTAGGGTTAGGGTTAGGGTTAGGGTTAGGGTTAGGGTTAGGGTTAGGGTTAGGGTTAGGGTTAGGGTTAGGGTTAGGGTTAGGGTTAGGGTTAGGGTTAGGGTTAGGGTTAGGGTTAGGGTTAGGGTTAGGGTTAGGGTTAGGGTTAGGGTTAGGGTTAGGGTTAGGGTTAGGGTTAGGGTTAGGGTTAGGGTTAGGGTTAGGGTTAGGGTTAGGGTTAGGGTTAGGGTTAGGGTTAGGGTTAGGGTTAGGGTTAGGGTTAGGGTTAGGGTTAGGGTTAGGGTTAGGGTTAGGGTTAGGGTTAGGGTTAGGGTTAGGGTTAGGGTTAGGGTTAGGGTTAGGGTTAGGGTTAGGGTTAGGGTTAGGGTTAGGGTTAGGGTTAGGGTTAGGGTTAGGGTTAGGGTTAGGGTTAGGGTTAGGGTTAGGGTTAGGGTTAGGGTTAGGGTTAGGGTTAGGGTTAGGGTTAGGGTTAGGGTTAGGGTTAGGGTTAGGGTTAGGGTTAGGGTTAGGGTTAGGGTTAGGGTTAGGGTTAGGGTTAGGGTTAGGGTTAGGGTTAGGGTTAGGGTTAGGGTTAGGGTTAGGGTTAGGGTTAGGGTTAGGGTTAGGGTTAGGGTTAGGGTTAGGGTTAGGGTTAGGGTTAGGGTTAGGGTTAGGGTTAGGGTTAGGGTTAGGGTTAGGGTTAGGGTTAGGGTTAGGGTTAGGGTTAGGGTTAGGGTTAGGGTTAGGGTTAGGGTTAGGGTTAGGGTTAGGGTTAGGGTTAGGGTTAGGGTTAGGGTTAGGGTTAGGGTTAGGGTTAGGGTTAGGGTTAGGGTTAGGGTTAGGGTTAGGGTTAGGGTTAGGGTTAGGGTTAGGGTTAGGGTTAGGGTTAGGGTTAGGGTTAGGGTTAGGGTTAGGGTTAGGGTTAGGGTTAGGGTTAGGGTTAGGGTTAGGGTTAGGGTTAGGGTTAGGGTTAGGGTTAGGGTTAGGGTTAGGGTTAGGGTTAGGGTTAGGGTTAGGGTTAGGGTTAGGGTTAGGGTTAGGGTTAGGGTTAGGGTTAGGGTTAGGGTTAGGGTTAGGGTTAGGGTTAGGGTTAGGGTTAGGGTTAGGGTTAGGGTTAGGGTTAGGGTTAGGGTTAGGGTTAGGGTTAGGGTTAGGGTTAGGGTTAGGGTTAGGGTTAGGGTTAGGGTTAGGGTTAGGGTTAGGGTTAGGGTTAGGGTTAGGGTTAGGGTTAGGGTTAGGGTTAGGGTTAGGGTTAGGGTTAGGGTTAGGGTTAGGGTTAGGGTTAGGGTTAGGGTTAGGGTTAGGGTTAGGGTTAGGGTTAGGGTTAGGGTTAGGGTTAGGGTTAGGGTTAGGGTTAGGGTTAGGGTTAGGGTTAGGGTTAGGGTTAGGGTTAGGGTTAGGGTTAGGGTTAGGGTTAGGGTTAGGGTTAGGGTTAGGGTTAGGGTTAGGGTTAGGGTTAGGGTTAGGGTTAGGGTTAGGGTTAGGGTTAGGGTTAGGGTTAGGGTTAGGGTTAGGGTTAGGGTTAGGGTTAGGGTTAGGGTTAGGGTTAGGGTTAGGGTTAGGGTTAGGGTTAGGGTTAGGGTTAGGGTTAGGGTTAGGGTTAGGGTTAGGGTTAGGGTTAGGGTTAGGGTTAGGGTTAGGGTTAGGGTTAGGGTTAGGGTTAGGGTTAGGGTTAGGGTTAGGGTTAGGGTTAGGGTTAGGGTTAGGGTTAGGGTTAGGGTTAGGGTTAGGGTTAGGGTTAGGGTTAGGGTTAGGGTTAGGGTTAGGGTTAGGGTTAGGGTTAGGGTTAGGGTTAGGGTTAGGGTTAGGGTTAGGGTTAGGGTTAGGGTTAGGGTTAGGGTTAGGGTTAGGGTTAGGGTTAGGGTTAGGGTTAGGGTTAGGGTTAGGGTTAGGGTTAGGGTTAGGGTTAGGGTTAGGGTTAGGGTTAGGGTTAGGGTTAGGGTTAGGGTTAGGGTTAGGGTTAGGGTTAGGGTTAGGGTTAGGGTTAGGGTTAGGGTTAGGGTTAGGGTTAGGGTTAGGGTTAGGGTTAGGGTTAGGGTTAGGGTTAGGGTTAGGGTTAGGGTTAGGGTTAGGGTTAGGGTTAGGGTTAGGGTTAGGGTTAGGGTTAGGGTTAGGGTTAGGGTTAGGGTTAGGGTTAGGGTTAGGGTTAGGGTTAGGGTTAGGGTTAGGGTTAGGGTTAGGGTTAGGGTTAGGGTTAGGGTTAGGGTTAGGGTTAGGGTTAGGGTTAGGGTTAGGGTTAGGGTTAGGGTTAGGGTTAGGGTTAGGGTTAGGGTTAGGGTTAGGGTTAGGGTTAGGGTTAGGGTTAGGGTTAGGGTTAGGGTTAGGGTTAGGGTTAGGGTTAGGGTTAGGGTTAGGGTTAGGGTTAGGGTTAGGGTTAGGGTTAGGGTTAGGGTTAGGGTTAGGGTTAGGGTTAGGGTTAGGGTTAGGGTTAGGGTTAGGGTTAGGGTTAGGGTTAGGGTTAGGGTTAGGGTTAGGGTTAGGGTTAGGGTTAGGGTTAGGGTTAGGGTTAGGGTTAGGGTTAGGGTTAGGGTTAGGGTTAGGGTTAGGGTTAGGGTTAGGGTTAGGGTTAGGGTTAGGGTTAGGGTTAGGGTTAGGGTTAGGGTTAGGGTTAGGGTTAGGGTTAGGGTTAGGGTTAGGGTTAGGGTTAGGGTTAGGGTTAGGGTTAGGGTTAGGGTTAGGGTTAGGGTTAGGGTTAGGGTTAGGGTTAGGGTTAGGGTTAGGGTTAGGGTTAGGGTTAGGGTTAGGGTTAGGGTTAGGGTTAGGGTTAGGGTTAGGGTTAGGGTTAGGGTTAGGGTTAGGGTTAGGGTTAGGGTTAGGGTTAGGGTTAGGGTTAGGGTTAGGGTTAGGGTTAGGGTTAGGGTTAGGGTTAGGGTTAGGGTTAGGGTTAGGGTTAGGGTTAGGGTTAGGGTTAGGGTTAGGGTTAGGGTTAGGGTTAGGGTTAGGGTTAGGGTTAGGGTTAGGGTTAGGGTTAGGGTTAGGGTTAGGGTTAGGGTTAGGGTTAGGGTTAGGGTTAGGGTTAGGGTTAGGGTTAGGGTTAGGGTTAGGGTTAGGGTTAGGGTTAGGGTTAGGGTTAGGGTTAGGGTTAGGGTTAGGGTTAGGGTTAGGGTTAGGGTTAGGGTTAGGGTTAGGGTTAGGGTTAGGGTTAGGGTTAGGGTTAGGGTTAGGGTTAGGGTTAGGGTTAGGGTTAGGGTTAGGGTTAGGGTTAGGGTTAGGGTTAGGGTTAGGGTTAGGGTTAGGGTTAGGGTTAGGGTTAGGGTTAGGGTTAGGGTTAGGGTTAGGGTTAGGGTTAGGGTTAGGGTTAGGGTTAGGGTTAGGGTTAGGGTTAGGGTTAGGGTTAGGGTTAGGGTTAGGGTTAGGGTTAGGGTTAGGGTTAGGGTTAGGGTTAGGGTTAGGGTTAGGGTTAGGGTTAGGGTTAGGGTTAGGGTTAGGGTTAGGGTTAGGGTTAGGGTTAGGGTTAGGGTTAGGGTTAGGGTTAGGGTTAGGGTTAGGGTTAGGGTTAGGGTTAGGGTTAGGGTTAGGGTTAGGGTTAGGGTTAGGGTTAGGGTTAGGGTTAGGGTTAGGGTTAGGGTTAGGGTTAGGGTTAGGGTTAGGGTTAGGGTTAGGGTTAGGGTTAGGGTTAGGGTTAGGGTTAGGGTTAGGGTTAGGGTTAGGGTTAGGGTTAGGGTTAGGGTTAGGGTTAGGGTTAGGGTTAGGGTTAGGGTTAGGGTTAGGGTTAGGGTTAGGGTTAGGGTTAGGGTTAGGGTTAGGGTTAGGGTTAGGGTTAGGGTTAGGGTTAGGGTTAGGGTTAGGGTTAGGGTTAGGGTTAGGGTTAGGGTTAGGGTTAGGGTTAGGGTTAGGGTTAGGGTTAGGGTTAGGGTTAGGGTTAGGGTTAGGGTTAGGGTTAGGGTTAGGGTTAGGGTTAGGGTTAGGGTTAGGGTTAGGGTTAGGGTTAGGGTTAGGGTTAGGGTTAGGGTTAGGGTTAGGGTTAGGGTTAGGGTTAGGGTTAGGGTTAGGGTTAGGGTTAGGGTTAGGGTTAGGGTTAGGGTTAGGGTTAGGGTTAGGGTTAGGGTTAGGGTTAGGGTTAGGGTTAGGGTTAGGGTTAGGGTTAGGGTTAGGGTTAGGGTTAGGGTTAGGGTTAGGGTTAGGGTTAGGGTTAGGGTTAGGGTTAGGGTTAGGGTTAGGGTTAGGGTTAGGGTTAGGGTTAGGGTTAGGGTTAGGGTTAGGGTTAGGGTTAGGGTTAGGGTTAGGGTTAGGGTTAGGGTTAGGGTTAGGGTTAGGGTTAGGGTTAGGGTTAGGGTTAGGGTTAGGGTTAGGGTTAGGGTTAGGGTTAGGGTTAGGGTTAGGGTTAGGGTTAGGGTTAGGGTTAGGGTTAGGGTTAGGGTTAGGGTTAGGGTTAGGGTTAGGGTTAGGGTTAGGGTTAGGGTTAGGGTTAGGGTTAGGGTTAGGGTTAGGGTTAGGGTTAGGGTTAGGGTTAGGGTTAGGGTTAGGGTTAGGGTTAGGGTTAGGGTTAGGGTTAGGGTTAGGGTTAGGGTTAGGGTTAGGGTTAGGGTTAGGGTTAGGGTTAGGGTTAGGGTTAGGGTTAGGGTTAGGGTTAGGGTTAGGGTTAGGGTTAGGGTTAGGGTTAGGGTTAGGGTTAGGGTTAGGGTTAGGGTTAGGGTTAGGGTTAGGGTTAGGGTTAGGGTTAGGGTTAGGGTTAGGGTTAGGGTTAGGGTTAGGGTTAGGGTTAGGGTTAGGGTTAGGGTTAGGGTTAGGGTTAGGGTTAGGGTTAGGGTTAGGGTTAGGGTTAGGGTTAGGGTTAGGGTTAGGGTTAGGGTTAGGGTTAGGGTTAGGGTTAGGGTTAGGGTTAGGGTTAGGGTTAGGGTTAGGGTTAGGGTTAGGGTTAGGGTTAGGGTTAGGGTTAGGGTTAGGGTTAGGGTTAGGGTTAGGGTTAGGGTTAGGGTTAGGGTTAGGGTTAGGGTTAGGGTTAGGGTTAGGGTTAGGGTTAGGGTTAGGGTTAGGGTTAGGGTTAGGGTTAGGGTTAGGGTTAGGGTTAGGGTTAGGGTTAGGGTTAGGGTTAGGGTTAGGGTTAGGGTTAGGGTTAGGGTTAGGGTTAGGGTTAGGGTTAGGGTTAGGGTTAGGGTTAGGGTTAGGGTTAGGGTTAGGGTTAGGGTTAGGGTTAGGGTTAGGGTTAGGGTTAGGGTTAGGGTTAGGGTTAGGGTTAGGGTTAGGGTTAGGGTTAGGGTTAGGGTTAGGGTTAGGGTTAGGGTTAGGGTTAGGGTTAGGGTTAGGGTTAGGGTTAGGGTTAGGGTTAGGGTTAGGGTTAGGGTTAGGGTTAGGGTTAGGGTTAGGGTTAGGGTTAGGGTTAGGGTTAGGGTTAGGGTTAGGGTTAGGGTTAGGGTTAGGGTTAGGGTTAGGGTTAGGGTTAGGGTTAGGGTTAGGGTTAGGGTTAGGGTTAGGGTTAGGGTTAGGGTTAGGGTTAGGGTTAGGGTTAGGGTTAGGGTTAGGGTTAGGGTTAGGGTTAGGGTTAGGGTTAGGGTTAGGGTTAGGGTTAGGGTTAGGGTTAGGGTTAGGGTTAGGGTTAGGGTTAGGGTTAGGGTTAGGGTTAGGGTTAGGGTTAGGGTTAGGGTTAGGGTTAGGGTTAGGGTTAGGGTTAGGGTTAGGGTTAGGGTTAGGGTTAGGGTTAGGGTTAGGGTTAGGGTTAGGGTTAGGGTTAGGGTTAGGGTTAGGGTTAGGGTTAGGGTTAGGGTTAGGGTTAGGGTTAGGGTTAGGGTTAGGGTTAGGGTTAGGGTTAGGGTTAGGGTTAGGGTTAGGGTTAGGGTTAGGGTTAGGGTTAGGGTTAGGGTTAGGGTTAGGGTTAGGGTTAGGGTTAGGGTTAGGGTTAGGGTTAGGGTTAGGGTTAGGGTTAGGGTTAGGGTTAGGGTTAGGGTTAGGGTTAGGGTTAGGGTTAGGGTTAGGGTTAGGGTTAGGGTTAGGGTTAGGGTTAGGGTTAGGGTTAGGGTTAGGGTTAGGGTTAGGGTTAGGGTTAGGGTTAGGGTTAGGGTTAGGGTTAGGGTTAGGGTTAGGGTTAGGGTTAGGGTTAGGGTTAGGGTTAGGGTTAGGGTTAGGGTTAGGGTTAGGGTTAGGGTTAGGGTTAGGGTTAGGGTTAGGGTTAGGGTTAGGGTTAGGGTTAGGGTTAGGGTTAGGGTTAGGGTTAGGGTTAGGGTTAGGGTTAGGGTTAGGGTTAGGGTTAGGGTTAGGGTTAGGGTTAGGGTTAGGGTTAGGGTTAGGGTTAGGGTTAGGGTTAGGGTTAGGGTTAGGGTTAGGGTTAGGGTTAGGGTTAGGGTTAGGGTTAGGGTTAGGGTTAGGGTTAGGGTTAGGGTTAGGGTTAGGGTTAGGGTTAGGGTTAGGGTTAGGGTTAGGGTTAGGGTTAGGGTTAGGGTTAGGGTTAGGGTTAGGGTTAGGGTTAGGGTTAGGGTTAGGGTTAGGGTTAGGGTTAGGGTTAGGGTTAGGGTTAGGGTTAGGGTTAGGGTTAGGGTTAGGGTTAGGGTTAGGGTTAGGGTTAGGGTTAGGGTTAGGGTTAGGGTTAGGGTTAGGGTTAGGGTTAGGGTTAGGGTTAGGGTTAGGGTTAGGGTTAGGGTTAGGGTTAGGGTTAGGGTTAGGGTTAGGGTTAGGGTTAGGGTTAGGGTTAGGGTTAGGGTTAGGGTTAGGGTTAGGGTTAGGGTTAGGGTTAGGGTTAGGGTTAGGGTTAGGGTTAGGGTTAGGGTTAGGGTTAGGGTTAGGGTTAGGGTTAGGGTTAGGGTTAGGGTTAGGGTTAGGGTTAGGGTTAGGGTTAGGGTTAGGGTTAGGGTTAGGGTTAGGGTTAGGGTTAGGGTTAGGGTTAGGGTTAGGGTTAGGGTTAGGGTTAGGGTTAGGGTTAGGGTTAGGGTTAGGGTTAGGGTTAGGGTTAGGGTTAGGGTTAGGGTTAGGGTTAGGGTTAGGGTTAGGGTTAGGGTTAGGGTTAGGGTTAGGGTTAGGGTTAGGGTTAGGGTTAGGGTTAGGGTTAGGGTTAGGGTTAGGGTTAGGGTTAGGGTTAGGGTTAGGGTTAGGGTTAGGGTTAGGGTTAGGGTTAGGGTTAGGGTTAGGGTTAGGGTTAGGGTTAGGGTTAGGGTTAGGGTTAGGGTTAGGGTTAGGGTTAGGGTTAGGGTTAGGGTTAGGGTTAGGGTTAGGGTTAGGGTTAGGGTTAGGGTTAGGGTTAGGGTTAGGGTTAGGGTTAGGGTTAGGGTTAGGGTTAGGGTTAGGGTTAGGGTTAGGGTTAGGGTTAGGGTTAGGGTTAGGGTTAGGGTTAGGGTTAGGGTTAGGGTTAGGGTTAGGGTTAGGGTTAGGGTTAGGGTTAGGGTTAGGGTTAGGGTTAGGGTTAGGGTTAGGGTTAGGGTTAGGGTTAGGGTTAGGGTTAGGGTTAGGGTTAGGGTTAGGGTTAGGGTTAGGGTTAGGGTTAGGGTTAGGGTTAGGGTTAGGGTTAGGGTTAGGGTTAGGGTTAGGGTTAGGGTTAGGGTTAGGGTTAGGGTTAGGGTTAGGGTTAGGGTTAGGGTTAGGGTTAGGGTTAGGGTTAGGGTTAGGGTTAGGGTTAGGGTTAGGGTTAGGGTTAGGGTTAGGGTTAGGGTTAGGGTTAGGGTTAGGGTTAGGGTTAGGGTTAGGGTTAGGGTTAGGGTTAGGGTTAGGGTTAGGGTTAGGGTTAGGGTTAGGGTTAGGGTTAGGGTTAGGGTTAGGGTTAGGGTTAGGGTTAGGGTTAGGGTTAGGGTTAGGGTTAGGGTTAGGGTTAGGGTTAGGGTTAGGGTTAGGGTTAGGGTTAGGGTTAGGGTTAGGGTTAGGGTTAGGGTTAGGGTTAGGGTTAGGGTTAGGGTTAGGGTTAGGGTTAGGGTTAGGGTTAGGGTTAGGGTTAGGGTTAGGGTTAGGGTTAGGGTTAGGGTTAGGGTTAGGGTTAGGGTTAGGGTTAGGGTTAGGGTTAGGGTTAGGGTTAGGGTTAGGGTTAGGGTTAGGGTTAGGGTTAGGGTTAGGGTTAGGGTTAGGGTTAGGGTTAGGGTTAGGGTTAGGGTTAGGGTTAGGGTTAGGGTTAGGGTTAGGGTTAGGGTTAGGGTTAGGGTTAGGGTTAGGGTTAGGGTTAGGGTTAGGGTTAGGGTTAGGGTTAGGGTTAGGGTTAGGGTTAGGGTTAGGGTTAGGGTTAGGGTTAGGGTTAGGGTTAGGGTTAGGGTTAGGGTTAGGGTTAGGGTTAGGGTTAGGGTTAGGGTTAGGGTTAGGGTTAGGGTTAGGGTTAGGGTTAGGGTTAGGGTTAGGGTTAGGGTTAGGGTTAGGGTTAGGGTTAGGGTTAGGGTTAGGGTTAGGGTTAGGGTTAGGGTTAGGGTTAGGGTTAGGGTTAGGGTTAGGGTTAGGGTTAGGGTTAGGGTTAGGGTTAGGGTTAGGGTTAGGGTTAGGGTTAGGGTTAGGGTTAGGGTTAGGGTTAGGGTTAGGGTTAGGGTTAGGGTTAGGGTTAGGGTTAGGGTTAGGGTTAGGGTTAGGGTTAGGGTTAGGGTTAGGGTTAGGGTTAGGGTTAGGGTTAGGGTTAGGGTTAGGGTTAGGGTTAGGGTTAGGGTTAGGGTTAGGGTTAGGGTTAGGGTTAGGGTTAGGGTTAGGGTTAGGGTTAGGGTTAGGGTTAGGGTTAGGGTTAGGGTTAGGGTTAGGGTTAGGGTTAGGGTTAGGGTTAGGGTTAGGGTTAGGGTTAGGGTTAGGGTTAGGGTTAGGGTTAGGGTTAGGGTTAGGGTTAGGGTTAGGGTTAGGGTTAGGGTTAGGGTTAGGGTTAGGGTTAGGGTTAGGGTTAGGGTTAGGGTTAGGGTTAGGGTTAGGGTTAGGGTTAGGGTTAGGGTTAGGGTTAGGGTTAGGGTTAGGGTTAGGGTTAGGGTTAGGGTTAGGGTTAGGGTTAGGGTTAGGGTTAGGGTTAGGGTTAGGGTTAGGGTTAGGGTTAGGGTTAGGGTTAGGGTTAGGGTTAGGGTTAGGGTTAGGGTTAGGGTTAGGGTTAGGGTTAGGGTTAGGGTTAGGGTTAGGGTTAGGGATAGGGTTAGGGTTAGGGTTAGGGTTAGGGTTAGGGTTAGGGTTAGGGTTAGGGTTAGGGTTAGGGTTAGGGTTAG
>NW_027145517.1:0-14449 GCF_026170545.1 Melanerpes formicivorus | reverse complement strand
TGTTTATTTATTCCTAACACCTCTTTCTCAATGAGATCTTCACACTTAGATAATGACAACCCTTTGTCAGAGATTTTCACACTTATTACAGCTTTAAAAAAAAAAAGTGGTGAGCTTTCCAAAGGTCTCCAAAAAAGAAACCAACTCCCAGCAACACCAAACCAAGAAACCCTAGAGAAGAGGAGCGGAAAAAGAGGCTTCCTTACATTTGAGGTTTGAAAAAGGAAAAATCCCCAAACCAGACTGAAGTGCTCTTGTGGTGCTCCTTTGCTCGTTGCAGAATGGCCAGGAGGCAGGCCAAGAAAGTCGTAATCTGTAGAAAATGTCATTGTGGGGCTGTGGAGACAGGATGAAACACTGCTGTGCATCTGAGAGGGCTGAGCCTGATCCCAGGGGAGCAGAGCTCGGGGATGGAATCAGGAGATAAGCAGCCGCTGCGTTTTCTTGGCAGTTTCCAGTTGTAATAATGGAAAAGAAGCAGACGATGCTCTGAGAGCAGGGGGAAAGAAGCCCTGCAATGTGGAGTTATGAATGCAGCAAACTGGAGTGCAGGAGAGCGAGGGATGGAATCTGGTGGGGAGAGTGTATTGCGTTTGGAAGGATCAGGAAGGAGTTTCACGTGTTTCGAGGTGATGAATTAGGTCTTGACAAACATGTAGCCTTGTCTTTTACTCGGGAAAGCAAAACCCCACCTGGCCTTGAAGCCTTCTAAAGCACAAGTGGAATTTCTGTTCAGTTTTTGTCACAGAGCAGGCAGAAATTTATTTGCATCCCCATGCTCTGGGTAATAAATTCTGGGCCATTCCTGGCTTGGTTTAGCAAATTACTCATTCCTGTAGTGGGATTGGAACAGCTAAGGACAGGTTGTTACTGACTGAAGGATTCCTTGCGGTCTCCATGGCATTTTTCAGGGGATTTTAGCAAACTTGAAATCCTAAGTGGAAATGGCCAATATTGTGATGCTGTGAAATTAATGAAGGTCTTTGTGACACTGAATTCTTCAGCAGTTGTATGTTTTGGAGAACTCTGTCACTCCAGGCTTGTTCTGCTTGTCTCAGCTTGGCAGGGTGGAAAAGGCAGAACCAAGTTGTGTTCACTGAGAGATGCTCCTGTGAGTGTTCGGGGACGAATGCTGGAGCCTCGGGGAAGTCACAGCTGTGAAAGTTTTGTGCATGTCCTTCAGGTGAAAAATGCCCAGAAAGGTGGTGAAGTTTGGGCTTTGTTCCTGGTGGTCTTCAGAGGTGTGTGAAGTAAATGTGACTTTTGTTAAATGGAGGTGATGTTCTCGGGCAGTAATGCGAGGAAAGATGCCCTGCAGATTGCTCCCAGAACATGAAAAACGTCCTTTGTTTGGAATTTGTTGCGTTGGATCTCGGCTAAGATATGCTTTAAAGGTGTCTTTGAAGGCCTGCACAGGCAGGGGATTTGTAGTGGGAGCTGCACAGCAGTAATTGAGAAGAAAAGACCAAAAAGCACAGGGTGAAAACAAGCCCTGTTCTGCGGAGCAGGCTGTTCCTGGCGGTGTTCGGCCTCGCAGGAGCTGCCCCTGGGCTGCAGTGGGGGAGCTGCTGGCTGGGAGTGCTTTGGTGGGAGCTGTGTCCTCAGATGGTGAGGAGCTGAGCAGGATTTGGTGGATTTGAGGCCGTTGCTTGTCTTAAGGTGAGGTTGGCTCATTCCCCACCTACCTCATGGAAAAGGGTCACTGGGGTTGTTGTATCACCTTGAAAGCATAAAGAACCTCACAAATGATACTTGGGTTTAGCAGCTGCAGCAGCAGCAGCAGCAGCAGCAGCTTTGTTTTCTCTGTTCTGTTGACTCAAACGTGTACCACAAATGACACATTAGCAAACATACTTTCTGTACTGTGTCATGGAAGAAGCTGAATGCTCCTAGAAGCTCTGTGATCCCATAGGAAGCAAACCAGATTTTGTTTATGCCCTTCCCTACCTCCTGGAAACTTAAAAAACAAAAAAGGCAACCACCCTTATTTTCTTTTTGGTAGCAGAGGATCTTTTCTGGGCTGCTTGTGGAGGTGTTGTGCTTCTCAGCTCAGTTTGGTGATGTCAAAAGGCCTGGCGTGGTCCTCGCCGTTCCATGTGTTAGTGATTAGTTTTAAAGCCTTGCTGCAGCCACGTCCTGAACCGCATGGCACCGAGCAGCGGGGACCTTGTGCTCTTAAAACCGGGCACGTGGCAGAAGTAGCCTGTTGAGATGGGATTGAAAGTTGTTTACAGAATCTTGCTCGCAGTGTTTGATGTCCAGAATATGAAAGTGTGAACCTTGTGTGTGTGTAAATTTACAGAGGAGTGACCTCAGAGTTCCTTCTGCCGCCTTCTCTAATTTAGAGAGTGCTTTCTCGGTTGTCTGATGCTGGAGGATTTACTGGAGGAAGACTTTCTTCTGCCTTGTCATGTAAAAGAGAACTGAAATCTTCAGCCCGAGACCTGAAGCGACTTCATTTTCCAGCAGGCTTTAAGGGTGCCTCATCGTTGCTGTGGTGTGGAATTAAAGTGATGGAAAGAAGTTTGTCTGAAAAGGGACTTTTGGCGAGCTGTGACAGTTGTCCTGGGAGGGCTTAATGACAAGCGAGCAAGGCTTTGATAAAGTAATTAAGAGACTGGGTTTCATTTCAGATGGCTCTGTGATGAAATTCTGGAGCAGCGAGTTGCAGTTGGAAGGGAACACCTCTGTGTTAATTTCTGTGTCTTAATATTGAAATAAACTGATGAAAAGCACTGCCAAGAGAATTTTAATCATGGGAAAAAACCAAACCACCAGGCTCCCTGCAACCTCGGGTGGAAGGCTGCAGTGTGTTTTGTTCTGCCGGGGACTTTCTTAGCCTTGTTTAAACAACCGAAGTGAAAGTAGAAACAAGTGAATGTCATTTCGTTTCATTACATAACACAGACCCTTCCCCCCCTACCATTGTCTTCCTCTCGTCTTTCCCGCTCGGTTTTGTCTGCCAGCAAGCAATGAATCACTTAGAACGGGAGGCAGGGCTTTTGAGCGGTCTGAGAGGTGCCTCTGCTGGGGACAGCTGAAAAATCAGCAAGAAGGAGGTTAAATGTAGCAGTCCTGGCTTGTATTATTTAACAGCCGGGGAGACGGCCCTTGCTGGTGTTAAATGATTCCCCATCAATTTCACACCCTAGAGATCACCTGGAAATTTTTTACTATTACAAGAGGGATGTGGAGGTGCTGGAAGGTGTCCAGAGCAGGGCCAGGAGGATGAGCAGAGGGCTGGAGCTGCTTTGCTGTGAGGACAGACTGAAGGAGTTGGGGCTGTTCAGTCTGCAGAAGAGAAGGCTCTGAGGTGACCTAATTGTGGCCTTCCAGGATCTGAAGGGGGCTACAGGAAGGCTGGGGAAGGACTGCTCAGGATCTCAGGTAGTGCTAGGAGTAGGGGGAATGGAATGAAGCTGGAGGTGGGGAGATTGAGGCTGGAGGTGAGGAGGAAGTTCTTCCCCATGAGAGTGGTGAAGCCCTGGACTGGGTTGTGCAGGGAGGTGGTCGAGGCCCCAGCCCTGGAGGTGTTTAAGACCAGGCTGGATGAGGCTCTGGGCAGCCTGATCTAGTGTGGGGTGTCCCTGCCCATGGCAGGGAGGTTGGAACTAGCTGATCCGTGTGGTCCCTTCCAACCCTGACTGATACTGTGATACTCTGGTAGGATGACAGGGTCAGCATGCTCCTGGTTGTGCAGCAAGAAAAATTAGGCTAAGATTTAAGAAAGAATATAATAAAATTGAACCCAGCATAAACCAGGAATGGATTAGCACCAGGGCAACAGTAAACCCTCCAAGAGTCAGGCGAACCACCTCCTCTTACCTTTTGTTCCCATGTGGCTCTGAGCAACCCGATGCAGCGTGAAGCGTCCCTGCCCGTGGCAGGTGGGGGGCGGGGGTTGGAACCGGCTGATGCTCGAGGTCCCTTCCAACCCTGATGATTCTGTGATCCAAGGCTGTGTGCTGCTTTGATGTTTCTGTCTGTGCAGGGAAATGTAAATTAGGGACAGGAAAATTTAAAAAGGGGGGGGGGGAAAAAAAAACCAACAAAAAATCCACCTCAGATATTCTCAGGTTTTTGTTACCAACTGTCGAGGGTTTTCACTTTGTTCTCTCTCGTGTTTCTGCTCCTGTCAGCCTGTGCTGCTGCTTCTCATCTAAATATAACCTACACCATCCTCTTCGACGTGGGTTTTAGGTTTTTTTTTCACCCTTGGGAGTGTATCGAGTTTCTTGAAATTGAACACAGGCAGGCATGTTTTTTTTTTCAGAGAGCTTTGAAGAGAGGAGAGGCGATTATTTTTTTTTCCTCTTGTGTGTGTGTCTGTGCAGAACAGATGAAAATACAGAGAGCAAACCCTCATTTTATACCTTCTCAGAATAGTATCATAGAATCAGTCAGGGTTGGAAGGGACCACAAGGATCAGCCAGTTCCAACCCCCCTGCCATGGGCAGGGACACCCCACACTAGAGCAGCCTGGCCAGAGCCTCAGCCAGCCTGGCTGCAAACACCTCAAGGGCTGGGGCCTCAACCACCTCCCTGCACAACCCAGTCCAGGGCTTCACCACTCTCATGGGGAAGAACTTCCTCCTCCCCTCCAGCCTCAATCTCCCCACCTCCAGCTTCATTCCATTCCCCCTAGTCCTATCACTGCCTGAGATCCTGAGCAGTCCCTCCCCAGCCTTCCTGTAGCCCCCTGCAGATCCTGGAAGGCCACAATGAGGTCACCTCAGAGCCTTCTCTTCTCCAGACTGAACAGCCCCAACTCCTTCAGTCTGTGCTCACAGCAGAGCAGCTCCAGCCCTCTGCTCCTCCTCCTGGCCCTGCTCTGGACACCTTCCAGCACCTCCAGATCCCTCTTGCCATAGGGGCTCCAGAACTGGAGGCAGGACTCCAGGTGGGGTCTCCCCAGAGCTGAGCAGAGGGGGAGAATCACCTCCCTTGCCCTGCTGGCCACACTTCTCCTGCTGCAGCCCAGGCTCTGCTTGGCTTTCTGGGCTGCAAGTGCACACTGAGAGCTCCTGGGGAGCTTCTTGTCCACCAGCGATGGGAAGAGACGACCTGCCCAAACACACGCACACACACCCGCATACACACGCATGCACTCACACACACACACTCGTGTTTAGGCAGAAACGGAGCCTTCTGGAGGGTTAAAACAATAAAAGAAAGAAGGAAAGCCAATCTGTGGCTCCGGGATCTCGGCCCTCCTGGCGGCTGGCGAGCAAACGGCGTCTGCGTCCCCCGGGGCCGGGCAGCAGCGGCAGCCGCCGGTGCCCTTCAGCCCGGCGGGAGGCCAGGCCAGGCCGCGCTCTCCGCCCGGGCCCCGCCGCCGCCGCCGCCGAGCTGCTGACAGAGCGGCTGCGGGGAGGCCGCCGGCTCGCATTACCTCATCTGTATACTCTAGAGTAAGCGATTAAAAATGTGCCTTGCATAAGAGATTTTTATCTCGCCCTGAAAATCCGCCGCTTTAGGTCGCCTCTGCTGGCGGCGGCGGCAGCGCGGCCCGGCCCGGCCCGGCGGCTGCCATGGCGGCTGGCTCGGGGCCGCCTCAGCCCCGCTGCGAGAGAGGGAAGGACGGACGGACGGGTCCCTCGCCTTTGTGAGCCGGGAGCTGGGAGACCCCGGCCCTGTGTGTGTAAGGGAAAGGCGGCTGGTTCGGTTCCTCGCCTTGGTGCCTGTGTTGGGGGTGCAGATCCCCTCCCCCCCCGCCCCCCGGCTCGGTGTGAGGGCGAGGGGCGGGCTGGCTGCTCGCCGCGGAGCGCTCTCCCTCGGGGTGCGTACGGGACAAGCGAGCGGGCGGGCGGGCGCGCGCCTCGCCGCCCGCGCGGACAGCACCGCGCGGACAGCACCGCGCGGACAGCACCGCGCGGACAGCACCGCGCGGACAGCACCGCGCGGACAGCACCGCGCGGACAGCACCGCGCGCAGCCCCCGGCCGGCAGCCGCCCGAGCCGGCAGAGGGGAGGGCGGGTTGTTTGTGCCTGAGAACCGGTCTGAACCGGCCGGGCCCGCCGCCGCCGCGCCGCCCTCAGGGCGGGGCCACTCCGGCGGGTAAAAATACCTCCGATTTCTACCGGGGGGGGGGGAAAAAAAATCCCTGGGTTTTTAAAATAACCTCCGGCGGCAGGCAGCGCCGGGGCCACGTGCGCGCGGGGTGAGTGCTGCTTGCTCACAGCGCGCGGGGAAGCGCCAGGGCGCAGCGCGGAGGGAGGGAGGCAGGCACGCGGGCTCCCCCCCGCGCGGTGCGGGGCCGCAGCTCCTATCGCAAACCTCCTCTCAGCGCCCAGCGCCCTGCCCGCGCCAGACAGCAGCAGCTGTTGACCCGGGGGAGGAATGAAGTTCAGTAAGAGCAAGGGCAGGGTCCTGCAGCTGGCTGGAGGCAATCCCAGGCACAAATGCAGGCTGGGCAGGGACTGGCTGGAAAGCAGCCCTGAGGAGAGAGCCTTGGGGGTGCTGGGGGAGGAGAAGCTCCCCAGGAGCTCTCAGTGTGCACTTGCAGCCCAGAAAGCCAAGCAGAGCCTGGGCTGCAGCAGGAGAAGTGTGGCCAGCAGGGCAAGGGAGGTGATTCTCCCCCTCTGCTCAGCTCTGGGGAGACCCCACCTGGAGTCCTGCCTCCAGTTCTGGAGCCCCTATGGCAAGAGGGATCTGGAGGTGCTGGAAGGTGTCCAGAGCAGGGCCAGGAGGATGAGCAGAGGGCTGGAGCTGCTCTGCTGTGAGGACAGACTGAAGGAGTTGGGGCTGTTCAGTCTGGAGAAGAGAAGGCTCTGAGGTGACCTCATTGTGGCCTTCCAGTATCTGCAGGGGGCTCCAGGAAGGCTGGGGAGGGACTGCTCAGGATCTCAGGCAGTGCTAGGACTAGGGGGAATGGAATGAAGCTGGAGGTGGGGAGATTCAGGCTGGAGGTGAGGAGGAAGTTTTTCCCCATGAGAGTGGTGAAGCCCTGGAATGGGTTGTGCAGGGAGGTGGTTGAGGCCCCAGCCCTGGAGGTGTTTGCAGCCAGGCTGGCTGAGGCTGTGGCCAGGCTGCTGTAGTGTGGGGTGTCCCTGCCCATGGCAGGGGGGTTGGAACTGGCTGAGCCTTGTGGTCCCTTCCAACCCTGACTGATTCTATGATACTATGAATGAGCCCCCAAAACAACCCCTATAAGGGGAGACTCGGGAGCCAGCCCCGAGGGGAAGCGGTTAGGACGCAGCTGCAGAACGGAAGGGATGTTTAAGTTTCTGGGAGAGCCCAACCAACATGAAATCCTTTAAGACGTGGTCGAGTGACCCCTTTGGTCTTTGGTGCGTGGTTTTGTTTCGGAGTCGCCCCCCAGAGTGGACATTTCATGGGAGCTGGGAATTGCTGGCTCTAAATGACAGCAGTTAGACCTCTTCCTGAAGGTGTACAGCTAGGTGTTCACCTACACCTGGTCTGTCAGTCTTCCTTCTGTGGCAGGACCCAGAACCTCTGCTGCTGCTTTTTCAAGGTGTATTTGATTTCATTTCCCCTCCCCCCACCCCCTTCAGGCAGAGAAAAATTTCTCTCTCTCTCTCCAGATTAATATCAGTGAGGGAGTTCTGAAGGTTTAGCATGTTGGGGTGGAAATAGATGGAATGGAAAAGGAGTCCTGGAAAAATAACCTTTTGTTTTATTATTTCGATCATCTTAAATGACTTCATTGTTCTGCATTCTGCTCAATAGATTATAGCCTTTTTTCCTCTCTTTTTCTTTTTCTTTCCCTTTCTCTTTCCCTTTTTCTTTCTCTCTCTTTTTTTTTCCCTTTTCTCCCCCCTTTTCTCCCCCCTTTTTCTCTCCCTCCCTTTCCTTTTCTCTCCCTTTCCTTTTCTCTCCCTTTCCTTTTCTCTCCCTTCTTCTTTCCCTTTCCCTCCCTTCTTCTTTCCCTTTCTCTCCCTTCTTCTTTCCCTTTCCCTCCCTTCTTCTTTCCCTTTCCCTCCCTTCTTCTTTCCCTTTCCCTCCCTTCTTCTTTCCCTTTCCCTCCCTTCTTCTTTCCCTTTCCCTCCCTTCTTCTTTCCCTTTCCCTCCCTTCTTCTTTCCCTTTCCCTCCCTTCTTCTTTCCCTTTCCCTCCCTTCTTCTTTCCCTTTCCCTCCCTTCTTCTTTCCCTTTCCCTCCCTTCTTCTTTCCCTTTCCCTCCCTTCTTCTTTCCCTTTCCCTCCCTTCTTCTTTCCCTTTCCCTCCCTTCTTCTTTCCCTTTCCCTCCCTTCTTCTTTCCCTTTCCCTCCCTTCTTCTTTCCCTTTCCCTCCCTTCTTCTTTCCCTTTCCCTCCCTTCTTCTTTCCCTTTCCCTCCCTTCTTCTTTCCCTTTCCCTCCCTTCTTCTTTCCCTTTCCCTCCCTTCTTCTTTCCCTTTCCCTCCCTTCTTCTTTCCCTCCCTTCTTCTTTCCCTCCCTTCTTCTTTCCCTCCCTTCTTCTTTCCCTCCCTTCTCCTTTCCCTCCCTTCTCCTTTCCCTCCCTTCTCCTTTCCCTCCCTTCTCCTTTCCCTCCCTTCTTCTTTCCCTCCCTTCTTCTTTCCCTCCCTTCTTCTCTCTTTTTTCTTTTTCATGCCAGTAAAAGCTTCATGCATTTAGGTCAGAGGCTATGTTAGCAAATAGGAGGATTTCTGGCAGGTAAACCCAGACCCTGGTGTGGACTTGCCTTACAAGACCTCTGGTGGGTGAGGAAGACCTTCTTTAAGTCACCTGTGGCCAGCTGCAGGAGCCAGTCTCTGGTGTGAGGTTTGGCAAGTTCAGTTCGTCCTCAGCTCCTTTTCCAGGAACAGCGTGGGGAAAACCTGAGCCCCGTGGAAGGCGTTGCTTGTGCCAGAGGCTGGGGGAGATGTTGTTCTCCGAAGCTTTGCTGCTTTGGGCTGTTAGTTAAAAGCCTGTGAGAGCTGCTAAAAATGGATTTTCTTCCCACAAGCGTGGTGCAGCCGGAGGAAGGTCTCGGGTTTGACTTTTGGGGTTGTGAACGCTCGCATTAACAAAATGGTCACTTCTAATTGCGTTTTTAAGGCTTTGATTTCCTTCCAAGTGTTTTGCTTAATCATCTTGAGTAGGCTGAGGGAAGGAAAGAATTAGCTGAGGTCAGGGAAGTTGAAGCTGCCCGTGTTACTCCTCAGAAGCCAGGCTTAGTCTGAGGGATCCCGAAGGCAGGAAGAAATCTGCCTCCTGCTCTCTTCCTGCTGTATGCCAGAATAATGAGGGGAAATCAAACACCTTTCCCTCTTTCCCCCCCCCAAAAAAAAAGCCAAACAAACCAGGGAAACTTGTGGAAGCACAGTGCTGAGGGTTGGATGCCTCCCTCGGCGTGAAAGGTCCAGATTCCCCCTTTTCAAAGAAAATAACAGCTCGGGTATGAATCACAGCTGAAAGAGATGAGAGGGCTTGCGGTTCAGAAGTGCCTGCTCGTCTGCGGTGATGATGCTGGGAGTCTAGACAGCTCCGATGGAGACACATACATTACAGGCACCAAAAGGTGGGGGGGGGAGAGGATTCCTGTCGGGAGGACCTTTGGAATAATGGGCAGCTGAATAATTTCTAATGAATATTCACGGGGAGGGGTGCGTGGCAACAGAGCCAGGCTGTGCTGAAGGCTTCCGGAAAAGTACCACTCATTAGGAGGATCAAAGGAAAAATCCCCCCACTGCTGCTCTGCAGTCATATGTGTTTCCATTAAAGCCCAGACAGAGCAGCCCTTCACATCTTAAAGACTTGCAAAGACAGCAATTTGGTTCCCCCCCCTCCCCCCGAAGATATTTCTGGCTCTGCCTGGGGTGTGGATGTGACACAGTAACACCTTTAGAAGGAGAACCTTCCCCTTAAAACCTGAGCAGATATATTAACCTTAAAACCAGCTTTAGGTAGGAGGTGATGTGCTTGAGCTGAGGTCACAGGGATGTGAATTCATGGTAAATAAACTTTGGGGGGGTGTGTGGGGGGGAATAATACCATCCTTAAGTCTTTGCTTGTTGAATTAACCATATAACCTATGCACTGAGGTTTGTCATCCAGTGTAGCTCATCTGCAATGTCACAAGTGCCAAAAGCACTAATGATGGCATCAAGGTTTTAAGTGGGAAAGCTCCTTAAGCAGATGATTAGATAGCCCTCTGCAGATCTTTATGGTCAGCTGGTAATGCTGCACAGCCATGAGTGGAAAATCACAGGCTCGGGGAGAGGGAAGGGCGGTGGTGGTGTGGAGGAGAAACAATTTGTATGTGCCAGGGTGTAACTGGAATTTTTGAAGAGCTTGAAGGGAAGCTGGTGCTAAACCATGTCTTGCAGCACCAAGTCTCTTCACTTTCTAAACACCTCTAAGGATGGGGATTCAACCACCTCCTTGGGCAGCCTAGTCCAGTGTTTCAGCAGCCTTTCAGTGAAGAAGTTTCTCGTTATACCTGACCTAAACCTCCCCTGGTGCAGCTTGAGGACATTTCCTCTCATCTTGTCACTTGTTCCCTGGGAGAAGAGACCAAGCCCCACCTGGCTCCAACCTCCTTTCAGGGAGTTGTAGAGAGCCAGAGGGTCTCCCCTCTGGTTCCTTCTCTCCAGATTAAACACCCCCAGTTCCCTCAGCTGCTCTTCCAACCTGGTCTGGTCTATTCTGTTCTGTTCTATTCTATTCTATTCTATTCTATTCTATTCTATTCTATTCTATTCTATTCCATTCTATTCCATTCCATTCCATTCCATTCCATTCCATTCCATTCCATTCCATTCCATTCCATTCTATTCCATTCCATTCCATTCCATTCCATTCCATTCCATTCCATTCCATTCCATTCCATTCCATTCCATTCCATTCTCCAGATCTGTTCTCAGACCTTCACCAGCTTTGTTGCCCTTCTCTGGACCTACTTCACCCCCTCAAATGTCCTTGGAGTGAGGGCCTTGAAACTTAACCCAGGACTCAAGGTGTGGCCTCACCAGAAGCAGCACTTCCTGTGAGAACCTTGGGTGGTTACTTACCCAGTGCCTAACCCAAGACCAAACCCAACCCTTTTGGTTCACGTGGCATTAAGAAAAAAGCCTTCTCTGTGAACCCTTCCTTCTTGGAGGGATCCTGTCACAAAGTTAGGTCCTGTTCTTCTGTTTCCCTACGCTTGCTGGGTTTCAGACAGAGACATCTCTCCTTCCAGCCAGGAGACCTGAAACATGGAGCTTTTCAAGTGCTTGTCTCTGGAAAAGGCCTGAGGTTCACGGTGAAGTTGCTTTATTTAGCTCAAAGCAATGGTTTTGGCTAGGAGACACTCAGAAATGTAGCATGGCAGCAAAAGTACCTTTTGGAGAATTCTTTCCACCAGAGGAAAGTGGTTTTCAGGGATGTCTCCTCGCTTCTTCCACAGCTGCCTTAATATTCTCCATAGATGCCCAGAAAACTTCACTGTTCCTGTACCTGGGGGAAAATAGGACAACTTCCTCCAACCCTTTAGGGAATCAGGGGAATAATTAAGGCACATTCCCTGGCAGTAAGGGCATCCAAGTGATTCCTTCTCTTTCATCTGTTCAAGAGCAGAAAGCCTTTCTGTCACGATTAAGCTGTGAAAGAGAGGCCCTGTTCTCCCTGTTGTCCTCCTGAAAGTGGATTCCCAGGGCTGAGCAGCGCCACGTCCCCACGGACAAATGGTGCCGGGCTGGGCTGACAGGGAGATGCAAAGTGCCCTACTTATTCCAGCTGCTACAGGTTTGACCTCCTTGGATCATCTGACACCTCGTTGGGTAAGAGCTTGCTGCAAGATCTCAAACCCTCAAATTATGTCAGATTTACCCCGTGGCTTTGAAGTTAGTCCCTCCCTTGGAGGTTTGTTTACTGCCTGCTATGTCCTGTTGTCTGGATTGTGAAGGATGAATAGTCGCAGAAAGGAAGCTGTCGGGTTAGTGCAAGTTTTCTATTCCTCTTGGCTTTCCCAAGGCACTGGGAGCTGAGTTTGTGCCTGCTGCAGAGGCTGGGGACGCACCGAAGCCGTCCCGCACCGGTCGGGGCTTTGCTGGGTAAATGTTGGCTTGTGGGTGTGCTCTGTGTGTGTGTGTTTGGAGGTGGAGGGAGGTGAGGAGCAGCTTGGTGTGTTGATAGAGGAGACAAATAGATAGCTATCTAGCTGTGATGTCAGAAGGAGTTTGTGTTGGTTTTGCTTATCAATATGCAGTTTCCCTGTAACTCCTAGAAACGATGTGTGAACGACGGAAGATGTTTAATTAATGCTGTACCTGCGCCTTACAGACTGCACCTCGCTGCCGTGGGTTGGGGCTTTCAGAGTCTCTCCGCAGGCACTAAATCCCCTAAGGGAAGCACGCAGGTGGTGCACGTAGGCTTTGCCCGTTGCAATTCCTTGGAGGACTTCTCTTCTGTCCCTAGTTCATGCTGCTTCTCCTTTCCCAGCCTTGCTGACTGCATGCTGCCGTGTGCTGTGGGGCGCAGGGATGGAAGGGGAGCGAAGCTTGAGGACATCAAGCGTTTTTCTTTTGCATTTTCCTCTACTTTTGTGTTTTCCCCACAAATACCCAAGCCCTCAGCCTTGCTTTATTAGCCCTGGCTAGTGTGATGGGATTTTTTGGGGGAGTCTCTGGACTTCTGACCTTGTGGAGGTTTAATCACTGCATAGTAACAAATCCTGCTGAATTAAATGGCAGTAAGTTGCCTTTTCTCTTAAGAGGCAAACACAAATATCACTCTTGTCATATGCTGCTTTTGGTTGGTTTTGTTCTTCATTTCTGAGGTTGGAGTCACTCTTGACAAACATAAAGGCACACTTTCCTCACCACCATGATAAAACACACACACCAGGCCGTGACATTTTACCTTTTTCATACAAAGATTGTCTTTTTATTTGTATTTCTGTGACTTTAAGGAGTTTTGGGTTTTGGTGGTTGGTTGTTGTTTTTTTTTTTTAACCCATGTGAAATGGCACAGAAAATTCTGCTTTTAGCTGTATTTTTATTTGCATGTGGGCAGAAAATGAAGTAATTCCCAAATATAGTCCTAGCCAAGAGATCCATCTGTTCCCTGCATTTTTAAATGGCAAATTAATCCTTAGCATGCAACTCATCAAATGTCTTCTTCTCTTTTATAATGTATGCTGCCTGAGATCACAGAAATGACTCTCTTAGATTTTTTTTTTCCCAGGCCTTCCATTTTAAGTAGTCCTTCATATGAGACTCACAGCCCCTGCTCTGCTCTTGACACAGTGCTCCTCTGCATCTCCCAGGTGCTGGAGTTGATCTAGAGAAGGATATTGGAGGCAAAAAAAAACCCCAAACCCTCCAAAGTGATTTTTTCCCCTTCTTCTCTGGTGTTGCTTTCCAAGGCTGTCAAAAGCATAAGGCCACACTTAATTAATGGGCTTGTTTCTGATGGAGAATGAGGGTTGCTCTCTCCCTGTGCTCTTGGGGCAGTGGTGACCATTTTTAGAAGTCCTGGACTTGCAGAGTGTTATCTGCCATAAATGGAAGGTCTATATTAAGCTTTGCACGTTCCCAGTTTCACTTCGGCAGCATTGTTTATTGGCTGTGTATCTTGGCATGCCTTCCTTCCCCACTCCCAGCCCCAGAACAATTCCATTGCTTTAGCAGCAGGGATGCACCGTTTCAGATCGGCTCCGACTCAGGAACTGCAGCAGACAGCACTTTGTGTCAGGCTAGGAGCGGGGCCTGGCGCGGGAGGCGAGGAGCTCAGGCACCGTTGGGCAGGGCCGAGCGCAGGGGCAGGGGCTCGCTGCCCGCGGGGGCAGGGAGAGCAGCCCCGGGGAGCCTGAGGTAAGGAGGAGCCAAGGGTGAAGTCCATGGGGCATGTGTGGGGTTGACAAATGAGAGGTGTCAGCAGAAAAGTAGTGCCAGGTTTGGGTTTTCCTAAGATAAGGTGTGTTGCTTTTCTAGAACACAAAGGCCAGATCAATTCTGCCTGTTCCTTTGCCACGGCAGCTTCTGGTTAAAAAAAGCATTTCCAGCTCTGCCAGACTGAGACAACCTGGGGGTGAATCTGAGCTGGGGCTTTTTTGGTTTTCTCTTCAGTTTTTCTTCTGAAAAAGGTCCAGGGCTCAACATGATTTCAGTGTAGTTAGTCATCTGCTGTGTGTAGACAGGCTCAGTTGCCATCCTGCATCACCTTCTGAGCTTCAGTGTTAAGACCAAAGGCTTTAAAATTGTATTAAGTGTTTATTCCAAATAAATTCTTTGGTAGTGCTTTAAAGGCAAAAAGAAAAAGTTGCTTTATTTCCTCCTCAAGTGAAGATGTAGCAGCATGCTTGGAAGCAGCAGTGCTTGCATTTTACCTGGCCTCTCACTCCCCAGGCTTGCAGACAGTACTTGAGGTTGAGTTTTGGTGGTGGTATAGTAGATCCTTTCATGAAAGTGCTGCAGTTGTTGATGGGAAACTGCCTTCAAATGTTGCTTTCTCAGTATTTTGAGAAGCTTGGGCCTCCCAGGAGCCAGGAGATCAAGTTCCTCAGCCTGCTCCCCGGGTGATTCATTG
>NW_027145516.1:0-14794 GCF_026170545.1 Melanerpes formicivorus | reverse complement strand
CAGCAGAAAATTCCTGCTTCTTGGAGAGGCATTTTTGCTTCTGCTTCTTCTTCTTTTTTTTTTCCCCCCCTCCTGGCCAACAAAACTCTGGGAATTGCTTCCATTTGTTTGCTCAGGAATTCTCCAGCGGGGCCTGGGCCTGAAGTGGGTGAGCAAAAGGCAGCTCACAGCAACAACCTCCTCTGAAAGAGGGGAGACACAAACCGTCCCGGGGGGAGGGGGGGGGAAGCAGTTCCTGGTTTGTCACTGCACTGAGGAACTGCAGGCAGGGGTCAGGAGGATGTGAAATGACATCAGCCAGGAGACAGTGGGCTTGGAGGGGGGGGCCCTCGGCTCAGGCTTTTCTTCTCGAGCCAGCCCAGCCAGGCTGGGCTTATGAGTTTCAGCTGAGGAGCTGCTGTTACCAGCACCATAAAGCATCTGCAGAGAGCAGCTCGGGCTGGGGAGCAGAGCTGTGGCTTCACTTAGCACAGAGAGCAGCTCCAGCAGGGCTGCCAGCACCTCGCAGGGCTCCAGATGGCCACCTTCAGCTTCTCATTAGGGAACTGCTTTTCTTGGGAGCTCACTGGGGATTTCCAGGGATAAAAGCACAAGAAATGACCTCTGGCCTGCTGCTGAGGCTGCACCTCCAGGCCAGGGCTCTCGCTCCAAGAACGACATCGAGGTCCTGGGGCAGGACCAGGGAAGGGCAATGGAGCTGGGGAAGGGCAATGGGGCTGGGGAAGGGAAATGGAGCTGGGGAAGGGCAGAGGGGCTGGGGAAGGGCAATGGAGCTGGGGAAGGGCAGAGGGGCTGGGGAAGGGCAGAGGGGCTGGGGAAGGGCAGAGGAGCTGGGGAAGGGCAGAGGAGCAGGGGAAGAGCAATGGAGCAGGGGAAGGGCAGAGGGGCTGGGGAAGGGCAATGGAGTTGGGGAAGGGCAAGCTGGGGAAAGGCAGAGGAGCTGAGGAAGGGTAAGCTGGGGAAGAGCAATGGGGCTGGGGAAGGGCAGAGGGGCTGGGGAAGGGCAGAGGGGCTGGGGAAGGGCAGAGGGGCTGGGGAAGGGCAATGGAGCTGGGGAAGGGCAATGGGGCTGGGGAAGGGCAGAGGGGCTGGGGAAGGGCAGAGGGGCTGGGGAAGGACAGAGGGGCTGGGGAAGGGCAATGGAGCTGGGGAAGGGCAGAGGGGCTGGGGAAGGGCAATGGAGCTGGGGAAGGACAGAGGGGCTGGGGAAGGGCAGAGGGGCAGGGGAAGGGCAGAGGGGCAGGGGAAGGGCAATGGGGCTGGGGAAGGGCAGAGGGGCTGGGGAAGGGCAATGGAGCTGGGGAAGGGTCTACAGCACCAGGAGAAGGGTCTGGAGAACATCTGAGGAGTGGCTGAGGGGACTGGGGTTGTTCAGCCTGGAGGAGAGGAGGCTGAGGGGAAACCTTCTGGTTCTCAAGCACTCCCTGCAAGGAGGCTGGAGCCAGGTAGGGGTTGGGCTCTGCTCCCAAGAACAAGGGGCAGGACAAGAGGAAATGGTCTCAAGCTGCCCCAGGGGAGGCTCAGGTTGGCCATGAGGAACAATTTCTTCCCTTTGAGGGCTGTCCAGGCCTGGCCCAGGCTGCCCAGGGCAGTGGTGGAGTCTCCATCCCTGGAGGGGTTTCAGAGCCCTGGGGCTGTGCTGCTGAGGTCTGGTGGTGGCCTGGGGCAGTGCTGGAGTAAGGGTTGGACTCCAGGATCCGCAGGGAGCCTTCCCACCAGAAGAGTCCTGTGGTTCTGAGGCTGCCACCTTGCTGCCCCTCAGCCTGCAGCCCGGCGCGGCTGCCGCAGGGCCCGGCGCGGGGCGCAGCAGCCGCAGCTGGTAGCAGTGCCCTGCAGCTGGGATTGATCTCCTCTGACTGCTGGAAAAATCAAACTTCTCCCCTCAGCTCCCCACGCTGGGCTGGGAAGTGCTAAAAGCAGTAAAAGCTTCTTTTTGGTGTGGTTGGGTTAAGACAAGCTGACTACACAGAGCAGATGTGGCAATTGGAACCAGCCCTGCGCCGCCGCAGCCCAGGGCAGCAGCGCAGCAACCCCACCCCCCCCTGCCCCAGGGAACACCAGGACACAGCCAGCCCAGGACAAACCTAGCTGAGAGCCTCCCAGCACAGGGCAGGGGGAAGCTGCTGGCAAGCAGCTCCAAGCAGAAGCAGCTGGGAGTGCTGGGGGCCAAGGAGTTGGCCAGCAGCAGCAAGGTGGCCTGGGGGCCAAGAAGGCCAAGGCTGTGCTGGGGGCATGGAGAAGAGTGTGGGCAGCAGCAGGGCAAGGGAGGTTGTGCTGCCCCTCTGCTCTGCCCTGCTGAGGCCACCTCTGGAGCCCTGGGGGCAGTTGTGTGCTGCCCAGCTGCAGAGGGCCAGAGAAGTGCTGGAGAGAGTGCAGGGGAGGCTGGGAAGCTGCTGAGGGGCCTGGAGCAGCTGTGGCAGGAGCAAAGGCTGAGAGGCCTGGGGCTGAGAGCCTGCAGAAGAGCAGCCCCAGAGCAATGCTCAGCAATGCTCAGCAAGAGCTGAAGGGCCCCTGGGGGGCAAGAGGCTGGGGCCAGGCTCTGCTGAGTGGTGCCAAGGGGCAGTGGGCAGAGAGTGGAGGCCAGGAGGTTGGAGGGGGAGAGAAGGAGCAAGTTGTTTGTTGGGAGGGTGCTGGAGGCCTGGAGCAGGCTGCCCAGAGAGGTTGTGGAGTGTCCTGGTGTGGAGAGCTTCCAACCCCCTCTGGGCACTGTGCCCCTGGGCAAGATGCTGGGGGTGCCCTGCTTTAAGAGTGGCACTGGACTGGATGATCTGCAGGGTCCCTTTCCACCCCCTCCATCTGGAATGTTGGGATTCCATGCTGGAGCTCTTTTCCTGAGCCAAGTTTCAAATCAGAGTCATGTGCTCAGCTGCAGACCAAGCTGAAGTGCTCCACATCCCCTCAGGAGATACTGAGCACACACACACTGAAGCTGGCCATGCTGCAGTGCTGCTCATTGCAAAGCAGAAGCTGAGCCTGCAGCAGCTGTGAGGACCCCTCTGGGAAGGCCTTACCTGAGGTGGAGGCAGCGAGGATGCCCAGGGAGGTGAGGAGCAGCAGGGCCTGTGGGCGCCCAGGCTCCGGAGGCATAGCGCCAGGTGGGAGACCTTGGACAGCACTGAGCTCAGGGCCAGGCAGAGGCAGCCAGAGATCTGCAAACCAAACAAAGGGACATCAGCTGGAGACTCCAGGGGCTTCCTGCAGACCAAAGGGACACAGGATCACAGAGCTGGCAGGGCTGGAAGGGAGCTCAAGGCTCAGCCAGCTCCAGCCCCCTGCCATGGGCAGGGACACCTCACACCACAGCAGGTTGCTCACAGCCACCTCCAGCCTGGCTGCAAACACCTCCAGGCAGGAGGCTTCCACCACCTCCCTGGGCAGCCTGGGCCAGGCTCTCACCACCCTCCTGGGCAACAACTTCTTCCTCACAGCCAATCTCAATCTCCCCACTTCTAGCTCTGCTCCATGCCCCCCAGTCCTATCCCTCCCTCACACCCTCAAAAGTCCCTCCCCAGCTTGCTTGCAGCCCTCTGCAGATCCTGGAAGGCCACCAGAAGGTTTCCTTGGAGCCTTCAGGAGCTTCAGCTCCCTGACACCAGAGCTTGGGGTTGAGTGGGGTGGAAACAGCCAATATTGCTCACAAGGCAGGAAGCAGCTGGGTAGAGGAGCCAGAGGCTGGACTGAGCTCTGGCTCCACGTCCTGCACTCCACAGAGCACTTGTGGCCAGCAGATCCAGAGAGGTGACTCTGCCACTTTGCTCTGCTCTGGTGAGACCTCACCTGGAGTGCAGCATCCAGCTCTGGAGCCCTCACTGTAGGAAGGACATGGACCTGATGGAGCAGGTCCAGAGGAAAATGATGGCAGGGGGGTTGGAACTAGACGATCCTTGTGGTCCCTTCCAACCCTGACTGATGCTGTGATACTGTGATCAGAGGCTGCAGAACCTCTGCTGTGGGGACAGGCTGAGGGAGCTGGGGCTGTGCAGCCTGGAGAGGAGAAGGCTCCAGGCAGACCTCAGAGCAACCTCCCAGGACCTGAAGGGCTGCAAGGAGGCTGCAGAGGGACTGTCCCCAAAGGCCTGCAGGGACAGGAGCAGAGGCAATGGTTTGGGCTGAGAGCAGAGCAGATTGAGATTGGAGGTGAGGAACAAGTTGTGCAGCAGGAGGCTGCTGGAAGGCTGCAGCAGGCTGCCCAGGGAGGTGGTTGAGGCTCCAGGCCTGGAGCTATTGCAGGTGAGGCTGGAGAGGGCTCTGGGCAGCCTGCTCCAGGGGGAATGTCCCTGCTGCCTGCAGGGGCTGGGCTGGGTGAGCTCTGGGGGTCCTTTGGAGGACCCTCCCAGCCCAGTCTGTGGTGCTGTGGCTGGGTGCAGAGCTGGGGCAGCCATCGCTGCCTGATGGATTGGAGACACTTCCCAAGGGGAGGAAGCAGAGTCCAAAGCAAACAGCTTATCTGGGGCAGATAATATTGTTTGCAAACAATAATCATGGGGCCATCTATCACCAGCCTGGGGCTTGTGTTTGACAACTCTTCATGAGCCCAGAGGCTGCTACTGCCCAGAGCTGCTGGAAACCTGCTCTGACAGATGTCATCTGCTCCCCCCTGCTGCAGCCAAGCTGTGGCCAGCAGCTACCCAAACCATGGCCAACAGCAACCTCCTCACCCCCCCAGACCACAGAGCCTGCTCATGGACACTGCTGCTGCAGCCACGAGCTCTGCCTTCAGCTTCTGCAAGAGCTACCTTGTAGAAGTCTACAACCTTGGCCAGACCTCACCTGAACACCAAGACCTCCCTTTCATCACCAACAAACCACAAATCAAATCAGGAAACAACAGCAAGGGCAGGGGCCTGGCCCTGGGGAGGAACAACCTCCTGCACCAGCACAGGGCAGGGGGAAGCTGCTGGCAAGCAGCTCCAAGCAGAAGCAGCTGGGAGTGCTGGGGGACAAGGAGTTGCCCAGCAGCAGCAAGGTGGCCTGGGGGCCAAGAAGGCCAAGGCTGTGCTGGGGGCATGGAGAAGAGTGTGGGCAGCAGCAGGGCAAGGGAGGTTGTGCTGCCCCTCTGCCCTGCCCTGCTGAGGCCACCTCTGGAGCCCTGGGGGCAGTTGTGTGCTGCCCAGCTGCAGAGGGCCAGAGAAGTGCTGGAGAGAGTGCAGGGGAGGCTGGGAAGCTGCTGAGGGGCCTGGAGCAGCTGTGGCAGGAGCAAAGGCTGAGAGGCCTGGGGCTGAGAGCCTGCAGAAGAGCAGCCCCAGAGCAATGCTCAGCAATGCTCAGCAAGAGCTGAAGGGCCCCTGGGGGGCAAGAGGCTGGGGCCAGGCTCTGCTGAGTGGTGGCCAGGGCCAGGCCAAGGGGCAGTGGGCAGAGAGTGGAGGCCAGGAGGTTGGAGGGGAAGAGGAGGAGAAAGTTGTTTGTTGGGAGGGTGCTGGAGGCCTGGAGCAGGCTGCCCAGAGAGGTTGTGGAGTGTCCTGGTGTGGAGAGCTTCCAACCCCCCCTGGGCACTGTGCCCCTGGGCAAGCTGCTGGGGGTGGCCTGGATGAGCCCTGGGGGTCCCTTCCCACCCCCTCCCTGCTGGGGTTCAGTCAGACACAGACTAAGTCAATAATCCAGCAGTATAACTTGCATGAGGTACTCCTCAGGAACAGCATTTCTGACACTCTGAGCCTCTGGGACAGCAGTTCTGGTGCCCAGAGGCTCAGGAGCAGCATTTGTGGTGCTCACAGCTCCCTGCCCCAGGACTCCCCAGCCATCTGCATCTGCCCCTGCCTGGCACAGTAAGTGATGGATGAGATGGGAGCTCCTTTAGCTCAGTTGCTTCATTTATCAGCCTGGCCACGCAGCTCTGCTGCTGCTAACCCTCCAGATCCACTCCCAGCATCTCACCTCTCAGCCACATGTGTGCCCAGGCACCCAACAGCCAGGGCTGGGCTGGGAGCTTGGGTGGCACAAGTGCCAGGGTGCAGATGCTTGGCACAGGCTCATGGAGCCCTTCTGCTTCAGATCCAGAGGGAACCAGCAAAGTGTCTGCCCTGCTTTGGATCCAAACAACAGGACTTGGCCAGTTGTGAAGCAGAGACACAAGGAGAGCATGGGGCAGAGGCTCCAGCATCCTTGGTGTGGCTCTGGGCTTTATGCAGAGCTTTGCTGCTGCTCCCTGCAGCTTGGGACAGGGGAAAGGAACAGGGCTGAGTCCTGCTCCTGTGCCAGGGCAGCTTTATCTGATCCAGCAAATTCATCTCACAGGATCATGGAATTGTTTTGGGTGGAAAAGACCTTGAAAATCATCCAGACCAACCCTTCTCCAACTCTGCCAAGGCTGGGGCTAAACCATGGCCCTCAGCCCCACAGCTCTGCCTCTGGGAAACACCTCCAGGGATGGAGACTCCACCTCTGCCCTGGGCAGCCTGGGCCAGGCCTTGAGAACCCTCAAGGAGAAGAAATTGTTCCTCATGTCCAACCTGAACCTCCTCTGGGGCAGCCTGAGGCCATTGCCTCTTCTCCTGTCCCTTGGTACCTGGGAGCAGAGCCCAAGCCCCACCTGGCTCCAGCCTCCTTGCAGGGAGCTGCAGAGAGCAAGGAGGTCTCCCTCAGCCTCCTCTCCTCCAGCCTCACCACCCCCAGCTCCCTCAGCTGCTCCTCCCCAGCCCTCTTCTCCACACCCTTCCCCAGCTTCCTTGCCCTTCCCTGGCCCTGCTGCAGCCTCTCCAGCTCCTGCTGGCAGCCAGGAGCCCAGAGCTGAAGGCAGCACTCCAGGGCTGGCCTCAGCAGTGCCCAGCCCAGGGGCACAATCCCTGCCCTGCTCCTGCTGCCCACACCATTGCTGCTCCAGGCCAGGCTGCTGGTGGCCTTCTTGCCCAGCTGAGCACCCCCTGGCTCCTCTCCAGCTGCTGCCACCCAGCCCCCCCAGGGCCTTTCCTGCTGGGCACTTTGCAGCCCCTCTGCCCCAGCCTGGAGCCTTGCTGGGGTGGTTGTGAGCCAAGGGCAGGACCCAGCCCTTGGCCTTGTTGAACCTCATCCCATTGGGATGATGCCCAAGGCCAGATGTAAAGCCTCCAACCCTCCAGCAGACCAACTCCCACCCAGCTTGGTGCCACCTGCAGCCTGCCTGAGGCAGCCTCGAAGCCCTCCCCCAGATCATTGATGAAGACATTAAAGAGAACTGAGCTGAGCCCTGGGGACACCACCTGTGCCAGGGCAGCTGCTGGGCAGCCCCATCCTGCAGCAGAGCGGAGCAGGGCACAGCAAGGTAGGGCAGGGCAGGGCTGGGCAGGGCAGGGCAGAAGAGCACTGGGCAGGGCATGGCAGGGCAGAGCAGGGCAGGGCAAGGCAGAGCAGGGCAAGGCAGAGCAGGGCAGGGCAGAGCAGGGCAGGGCAGAGCAGGGCAGAAGAGCGCTGGGCAGGGCAGGGCTGGGCAGGGCAGGGCAGGGCAGGGCAGGGCTGGGCAGGGCAGAGCAGGGCAGGGCAGGGCAGAAAAGGGCTTGGCAGGGCAGGGCTGGGCTGGGCAGGGCAGGGCTGGGCAGGGCAGAGCAGGGCAGAGCAGGGCAGGGCAGGGCTGGGCAGATCAGGGCAGGGCAGAGCAGGGCAGGGCAGAGCAGGGCAGGGCAGGGCAGAAGAGCGCTGGGCAGGGCTGGGCAGAGCAGAAGAGGGCTTGGCAGGGTAGAGCAGGGCAGATCAGGGCAGGGCAGAGCAGGGCTGGGCAGGGCAGAGCAGGGCAGGGCAGGGCAGGGCAGGGCAGAAGAGGGCTTGGCAGGGTAGAGCAGGGCAGATCAGGGCAGAGCAGGGCAGGGCAGAGCAGGGCAGGGCAGGGCAGGGCAGGGCAGGGCAGGGCAGGGCAGGGCAGAAGAGCGCTGGGCAGGGCTGGGCAGAGCAGGACCAGGCAGAGCAGGGCAGAAGAGCACTGGGCAGGGCAGAGCAGGGCAGAAGAGCACTGGGCAGGGCTGGGCAGGGCAGGGCAGGGCAGGGCAGGGCAGAGCAGGACCAGGCAGAGCAGGGCAGAAGAGCACTGGGCAGGGCAGAAGAGCGCTGAACAGGACAAGGCAGAGCAGGGCTGAGCAGGGCAGGGCAGAAGAGTGCTGGGCAGGGCTGGACAGGGCAGGGCAGGGCAGGGCAGAGCAGAGCAGGGCAGGGCAGGGCAGGGCAGGGCAGAGCAGAGCAGGGCAGAAGAGCGCTGGGCAGGACAAGGCAGAGCAGGGCTGAGCAGGGCAGGGCAGAAGAGTGCTGGGCAGGGCTGGGCAGGGCTGGACAGGGCAGGGCAGGGCAGGGCAGGGCAGGGCGTCCCGGGCCGCCGCGGGAGCAGGCACCGGCAGCAGCGGCAGCAGCAGCAGCAGCAGCAGCAGCAGCAGCAGCAGCAGCAGCAGCGCAGCTTGCGGGAAGCGCTGTGGTTTATTTGAGCTCTCGGCGGGTTGAAGGGCGGCGGAGCCGCTCCACCGGCGAGCGAGAGGACAAAGTAAACAGCCCCAGAAGTTGTTAACATCAAACACTTCGCTGAAGAGGGCCCGGAGGGGGCGGGGGGTGGGGGGGATGCTGCTTTTTGCCAGAGCTTCTCGCCGCTATTTATTTATGGAAAGCACTGAAACGTCCTTCGCAGGGCAACTTTAACCCCAGCACATGCGGCTACCGGCCCCGCCGCAGCTGCCTCCCTCAGCCTCATTATCTTAAACTAAACTTTATCTTCCCAGATCTGCTTTATCCAGGCTCTGATTTCCCTCTGTTTATCTTTCTCTTCACATGTTCCTCGCTGCCAGTGTCAACAGCTACTCCTCTTTTGACCTACCAGCTTGGCTGGCGGCGCGGGAAGATCAGCTGCGAGGCTGTGAGTACACAGAGCAAGCCACAGAGACCAAAGTTCCTTGGCTGGAGGGGAAAGGGGGGAAGAAAAAAAAAGAAAGAAAGGAAAACAAGGGCTGGAGTGGGAGCAGCATTGTTCAGCAGCCAGGCAGGGCAGCCCAGCAGAGCTGCTCTCACATCCAGCTCCCAGCGATCCTGGGAATACCAGGGGGGGATGAGAGAGAACCACAGAGCTGGCAGGGCTGGAAGGGAGCTCAAGGCTCAGCCAGCTCCAGCCCCCTGCCATGGGCAGGGACACCTCACACCACAGCAGGTTGCTCACAGCCACCTCCAGCCTGGCTGCAAACACCTCCAGGCAGGAGGCTTCCACCACCTCCCTGGGCAGCCTGGGCCAGGCTCTCACCACCCTCCTGGGCAACAACTTCTTCCTCACAGCCAATCTCAATCTCCCCACTTCTAGCTCTGCTCCATCCCCCATGGATCCAACCCAGAACATGTTTGCTGCCTTTGGGCTCTCCTGCAGATCACAGCATCAGCTGCTGGGAAGAGGCCTCAGGATCACTGAGTCCAACCATCCCCTAACCCCTCCTGCACACAGCTCTCAGTTTGGCTTTGAAGCACCTCCAGGGATGGGGACTCCACCATCTCCCTGGGCAGCCTGGGCCAGTGCCTGATGTTGTCACTACCCCTTGGTAGGAAGAGAGGAGAGCACAAGACCACAGCTTATCATAGTTCTGGGGTCTTTAGAGTCCCAGCAGCAAAACTTTGCCTCTGTAATGTTATCATCCAGAATTTAGTAGTAACAATAATTTAGTAGAGTCAACATAAGCTTTTGGGGGTGTTCAGCCTGGAGGAGGCTGAGGGAGACCTCCTTGCTCTCTGCAGCTCCCTGCAAGGAGGCTGGAGCCAGGTGGGGCTTGGGCTCTGCTCCCAGGGAACAAGGGACAGGAGAAGAGGCAATGACCTCAGGCTGCCCCAGGGGAGGTTCAGGTTGGCCCTGAGGAACAATTTCTTCCCCTTGAGGGTTGTCCAGGCCTGGCCCAGGGTGCAGTCCCCATCCCTGGAGGGGTTTGAAGGCCCTGGAGCTGTGGTGCTGAGGGACCTGGTCTGGTGGTGCCCTGGCAGGGCTGGGCAAGGGTTGGACTCCAGGATCTGAAAGGTCTCTTCCAACCAAAACAATTCTATTATTCTCTATCCAAGCATTTGCACAGGGGTGGAAAACCAGGACCCTTCCCCTCTGCCACCACCTCACCGACCCTGAACTCCCACTCTGGCAGTCACTGGGGAGCTGCTGGGAAGGGAATGAGAGCTTTGGTTAGGTGTGGCTCCATTTCAGGGTCTCAGGCTCCAAGAGGAGCTCAGCTAGGAACAGCTCTGCTCACTGCTCCAAGGAATCCATCACCAGTGGCTCAAGGAGCTGAGGTCACACTGGAGCAGGAGGTGTGGTGGGTAGAAGGGGCTGCTCCTGAGCCTCTGAGTAGCAACTGGAGCCAGTGATGTAAATAACATCCAGGACTGACTGGAGAGGGGACTGGTTCTCATGGATCCTTTCCACTTTCACTCCAGATCATCAGTGCTGCACACCAGGAAGCCACAGCTTCCTCCTTCCCCTCCTCTCACTGAGACATCCTCACCTAAAGTCACCTTCCAACTGTTTTCATCCAGCACTTGACCTCCTTGTCAGCTCTGCCATGAGTTGTGTCTCATAGATTAAGGGAAACAGAGAAGATAAGGGCTCTGTAACCTGAGGAGGAGTCACTCAGAAACACATCCTGGTACTTCTGGAGATCATTAGTGAGATGGAGCACCTCTGAAGATGATGTCACTCTGGCTGGGTGCCTCATTTGTAGGGTACCTTTTAATTAGTCCCATTAGGAGCACCAGAGGGCTCTCCCAGGAGCAGGGCTGCCCCCACTGCCAGGACCTCAGCCAGCTGCAGGGCAGCCTGCACAGCATCACCTGGTTGTGAAGGCCTCAAGACCTCACTGGGATGGACCTGAGCTGGGCAGGAAGAATCAGCTGCAGCAGCACAGCCTGGGAGGGGATCTGCCGGGGAGCAGCCCCAAGGAGAAGCACCTGGGAGTGCTGCTGGGCAGCAAGGTCTGCGTGGGGCAGCAATGAGCCCTGGGGGCCAAGCAGGCCACGGGGGTCCTGGGGGGCATTCAGAGTGTGGCCAGCAGAGCCAGGGAGCTTCTCCTCCCCCTCTGCTCTGCCCTGCTGAGACCTCCCCTGCAAGATTGCATCCAGCTCTGGGCTGCCCAGCTCAGGAGGGACAGGGATCTGCTGCAGAGAGGCCAAGGGAGGGCTGCAAGGCTGCTGAAGGGACTGCAGCACTGCCTGGGGAGGAGAGGCTGAGAGCCCTGGGGCTGTGCAGGCTGCAGAGGAGAAGGCTGAGAGGGATCTGAGCAATGTCTCTCAAGAGCTGAGGGCTGGGGGTCAGGAGGGAGGGGACAGGGCCAGGCTCTGCTCAGCTGCACCCTGGGCTAGGCCAAGGAGCAAGGGATGGAAAGTGCAGCCCAGGAGGTTGCAGCTCAGCAGGAGGAGGAACTTCTGCCCTAGGAGGGTCCCAGAGGCCTGGAGCAGGCTGCCCAGAGAGGTTGTGGAGTCTCCTTCCCTGGAGCCTTTCCAGCCCTGCCTGGATGTGTTCTGTGTGACCTGGGCTGGACTCCATGGTCCTGCTCTGGCAGAGGTTTGGACTGGAAGCTCTCCAGAGGTCCCTTCCAACCCCTGATATCCTCTGGTCCTGTGACATGGGGCAGCCCTCAACACATGGGAAACACCCAGAGCAAGGCAGCACAGCCCTGGCAGGGGCTTCCTCCCCTCTGCCCAAAGCTTCATGCTTTGTTTCCCTGGAAACCAGCAGCCCTCCATGGAAGGCTCCACACGTCTGGTCGAACTCAAGTCCAAATTACCTCACTCCCACCCGTGCCTGATCCCCCCCAAAAGCTTTACACTCCAAAATACTGTTTAGCACATGGTGTCCACCCCCAGAGAAGCCTCTGGGCAGCTGAGATCCTGCCCTGCTTATTTATGGACCACAAACTTCTCATCCCCACCCTTGCAGCTGAGGACAGAGTCCCTCCTAAAAACAGCATTACCTCATAGCCACTTCTCCCCCTTCTCTGACAGCTTTGTTCCAGCTCCCTGAATCATCTCCCTGCCACCTCAGACTGGGTGCCAGGACAGGGCCAGGACCTCTCTTTTTCCAACAGCCAGCAGCCATCACTCCCACCTTGATCCAACTGTTCCATCACTCCCCTCCAAAACGCATCGGACCTTCAGCACGCCGAAGCTGGAGGGGGAGAGGGTGAGGAGGGGGGAGAGGGTGAGGAGGGGGAGAGGGTGAGGAGGGGGAGAGGGTGAGGAGGGGGAGAGGGTGAGGTGGGGGAGAGGGTGAGGTGGGGGAGAGGGTGAGGTGGGGGAGAGGGTGAGGTGGGGGAGAGAGAGGGCTGCCTGAGGAGGGGGAGAGAGAGGGCTGCCTGAGGAGGGGGGAGAGGGCTGCCTGAGGAGGGGGGAGAGGGCTGCCTGAGGAGGGGGGGAGAGGGCTGCCTGAGGAGGGGGGAGAGAGGGCTGCCTGAGGAGGAGGGGGAGAGAGGGCTGCCTGAGGTGGGGGGGAGAGGGCTGCCTGAGGAGGGGGGGGAGAGGGCTGCCTGAGGAAGGGGGAGAGAGGGCTGCCTGAGGAAGGGGGAGAGAGGGCTGCCTGAGGAGGGGGGGGAGAGGGCTGCCTGAGGAGGGGGGGAGAGGGCTGCCTGAGGAAGGGGGAGAGAGGGCTGCCTGAGGTGGGGGGGAGAGGGCTGCCTGAGGAAGGGGGAGAGAGGGCTGCCTGAGGAGGGGGGGGAGAGGGCTGCCTGAGGAAGGGGGGAGAGAGGGCTGCCTGAGGAGGGGGGGGAGAGGGCTGCCTGAGGAGGGGGGAGAGAGGGCTGCCTGAGGAGGGGGGGGAGAGGGCTGCCTGAGGAAGGGGGAGAGAGGGCTGCCTGAGGTGGGGGGGAGAGGGCTGCCTGAGGTGGGGGGGAGAGGGCTGCCTGAGGTGGGGGGGAGAGGGCTGCCTGAGGTGGGGGGGGAGAGGGCTGCCTGAGGAGAGGGAGAGGGCTGCCTGAGGAGGGGAAGAGAGGGCTGCCTGAGGAGAGGGAGAGAGGGCTGCCTGAGGAGAGGGAGAGGGCTGCCTGAGGAGGGGAAGAGAGGGCTGCCTGAGGAGGGGAAGAGAGGGCTGCCTGAGGAGGGGGAGAGAGGGCTGCCTGAGGAGGGGGAGAGAGGGCTGCCTGAGGAGGGAGGGGAGAGAGGGCTGCCTGAGGAGGGAGGGGAGAGAGGGCTGCCTGAGGAGGGAGGGGAGAGAGGGCTGCCTGAGGAGGGAGGGGAGAGAGGGCTGCCTGAGGAGGGAGGGGAGAGAGGGCTGCCTGAGGAGGGAGGGGAGAGAGGGCTGCCTGAGGAGGGAGGGGAGAGAGGGCTGCCTGAGGAGGAGGGGGAGAGAGGGCTGCCTGAGGAGGAGGGGGAGAGAGGGCTGCCTGAGGGGTGGGGGAGAGGGCTGCCTTGCTAGCCAAATGCTGGAGGGAAGGAGACAAAGGCAGGGAAGAAGGAGAAGAAGGAGGAGGAGGAGGAGGAAGGAAACAGCACGCTCAGGAACAGAGGGAGTCATTGAGGTTCCCCACCCCACCTCCAAGAGCTGCCAGCCTTCCCCAAGAAGGAAAAAGTGACAGGGAGCCTGACAGGGAGTGACAGGATTCTTACTTGGAATAAACCAGCTTTGGGTATGGAAACTTTCCCCTTTCTGCTAAGCAGCCCCAGTTCACCCAGCCTGGCTCCCAGCACCGGCTGGGATGGAGCCCCCGGCGCAGGACAAGTTGCCTTTTCCTCCATCGATCACAGAGCTCCCAAGAATAAAACCAAACCACCACCACATTTTAACTTGCTCCTCGAGACTGTCCTCTGTCTGTGCAACTAAAATGCGGGATTTTCAGGGAACCATCCCCCTGCCCCGAACGAACCAAACCGCCGTGACTTCAGCCGGGGCGAGCTGACTCAGATCATTAAGTCTCACACCGAGACACCTCAAGAAGCTGGGGGGGTGGGGGGTGGGGGGCAGAAAAGCTGTGGCATTCCAAGAGAAAGCAATCAGACATTCCTGCAGCTCGGCTCCTCAGTGATCTCCAGAGCCTTTGATCACCGACTGTCTTCAAGCGTCCTCCTGGGGTCTGGCAAAATGAGCGCAGCAGCTGGCACATAGCCTTCATTAGCTCTGGTGGCGGCCAGCGGCGGCCAGCAGCCCGCAGCCCACCGCCGGCCCCTCCGAGCCACCTCCTGCGGGGCCGGGGGGGAAGCTGGGAAAGCCTCCAAGCATCCCCCACGGGACACGCACGTCCGCGGTGCCCCTGCGCCCAGGGCAGGGCTGCCGCCGGGGTGGGGACGGAGCGCTGCCGAAGCCCGCCGGGGGTTGATGAATGCTTAATGAGCGCTCAATCATTAACGGCGACCTTTAGGAAGGCAATGCAGCACCTACGGTGTGCGCTCCCCTCGCCCTCCCCCCTTTTCAGGCTCTCAATCGAGGCAGCCGAGCGTGCAAACCGATCCTGTCGCCAGCAAAAGCATTTCCTTTCAGCGCGGCCAGCCGAACGCAGGGGGAAGAAAATGGAAGTGACTTGGAGTTATGGCACCAAAAAGGGCAGACAAGCAAGGAAATAATCAACTCCACATGAGCCACTCCGAGCCCCGCACAATGAAAAGGGCCCACGACTAACCCCAGGAAAGGTCAGCGGGACTATGGGGGTCAGAAGCTGCAAAAGGCAATAGGCAGCAGCTGCCAGCTGCAATGAGGATCAATGTGCTCCTAATTACGGCCGGGGAGAGGGCTCGGAGCGCCGCGGGGCAGCCCTGCAGCGCTGCCGGCTTGCTCCCTTCTGCGGCTCCGGCGCTGCGGAACGGCAGGAAGCTGAGCGCTGCAGATAAGGAGCTGGGGCTGGAAAGGAAAACATCATCGTTAGGGACCTGTGGCAATCGTGGACGGGGCTGGGTGGGAAGGGAC
>NW_027145515.1:0-14844 GCF_026170545.1 Melanerpes formicivorus | reverse complement strand
GACTTTTCAACAAGTCCACAGCAGAATATTTTACAAGGCTCTCAGAGGGAAGGTGAATGGTATTTTAGAGCTCTATAAGCAGCCTGCTGGGTAGTGGAACCCTAATACTTCATATTAGTGATTTATCTGTTAATTTTTTTAGTTGTGTTGTAGTAATTAGCAAACTTCTGTTATTCAATATGACCTACAAAATACAAGGCAGACTTTGGAAGATCTGAAACACATTGGTAAGTGCACTTACTGTTTATGGTTTGGTTTTTGTGCCTTGAAGATATCTGTAGTGTAATCCCAGCACAGCAAGGAATTCACTGACTGACTGGGGGCAGGTTGACAGGGCTCTCAAGCGCCTTCAAGAGCTCCCTTGTACCTGGTGTTCTTCACCAGCTAGCTGGACACTTTGGCAGTTTTCTATGGTTATTTTTTCTAGGAATTGAAAATGAATGCAAATGGTTTCCTAATGTGCACTCTATTGCTGACATGCCAACTTCTTGATCAACTGGCTACTGACCGTTATGTTCTGTGAATAAAATAACCACATAGTGCAGGTGGTTTTGTTTGAGCAGTCTGTTAAAATTAGCCTTTCATCTCCATGGTATTGAAAGGGCACTTTGTAAAAAAATAAGGGAAGGCATTGCCCTTAAAATAGTTTCAATTCTAAATTAACCAAATATATCTCTTGTAGCTTTATTTAGAGGAGTTCTGAGAGCCTGTTTGCTGTGACAGGTGTGGGGTGTTGGTTTTTTTCTGGTTTGTTTGTTGTTTTCTTTTAATTATTTTTCTTTCTTTTTTCTTTTTTTTTTTTTTTTTTTTTTTTTTTTAAGTTGTACCTTAATGCAAAGTACCAAATGATAACAGGACTTATTTGAAGTGGAAATTGTGTCCCTCATATCGTCTTTATTTTGTATGTAGGGAAGGCTGCTTGAAAAACTTAGACCAAAAAGAGCTGAAAGCAATTCATAGACAGACCTACACATTACAGAATCATAGAATCATTAAGGTTGGAAAAGATCCTCAAGATCATTGAGTCCAACTGCAACCTGACCACCATGACCACTAACCTATATCCTGAAGTGCTACATCTACACACTTCCTGAACGCCTCCAGGGATGGTGACTCCACCACCTCCCTAGGCAGCCTCTTCCAATGCCTCGCCAGTCTCTCAGTAAAGAAATTTAAACCAATATAAACCTCCCGTGGCACAACTTAAACTGATTTGCTTTCCTCCCATTACTAGTTACTTGGAAGAAGAGACTAACACTCATCTCACTACAGCCTCCTTTCAGGTAGTTGCAGAGACCAAGAAGCAATAATATCTTTCCTTAGCCTTCTCTCCTCCAGACTAAACAACCCCAGTTGCTTTAGCTGCTCTTCATATGATGTGCCCTCCAAACCCTTTGCTAGCCCCATTGCTCATATCACTTGCCATGTGAGTGCACCCAAGAGGAATTGCTCCATAGTCTTCCCCCATACCAAGGACAGGCTAACAAGCCTGTAGTTCCTCAGATCCTCCTTTCGGCCCTTTTATAGATGGATGTTGTGTTGGCAAGCCTCCAATCATCTGGCACCTCTCCTGTTAACCAGGACTCTGATAGATGATGGGAGAGCAGCTTGGCAGGCTCCTCTGCCAGCTCCCTCAGTACTCTTGGTGTGAATCTCATCTGATGCCATAGATTTATGAGTGTCCAGGTAGCATAACCGGTCATTAACTGCTTCCTCCTGGATTATGGGGACTTTATGCTGCTCTCTCGTCCCTATCAAGAGGTGGAATAACCTGAGGGTAATGGGTCTGACGTTTAGATACTGAGGCAAAGAAGGCATCAGCCTTTTCCTCATCCTTGATAGCAGTGTTCCCCCCTACATCCAATACAGGGTGGACATTTTCTTTGGGTTTCTTTTTGCTGTTAATGTATTTGTAAAAAACCATTTTTGTTACCCTCATTGCAGCAGCCAAGTTGAGTTCTAGCCGAGCTTTTGCCTTTCTGATGTTCTCTCTATGGCCTAGCTAGATCCCTGTACTCTTCTTGAGTTTCCTTCCTCTCTTCCAAAGCTGGTGAATTCTTTTTCTCACTGAGCCCCTGCAAGGGCTCCCTGTTAAGCCAGGCTGGTCATCTTCGCTGGCAGTTCATTTTATGACACATGGAGGCAGTCTGCCCCTGCACCTCTAAGACTTCTTTGCTGTGACTCCTCTCCTGCTCGCTGGTTCAGTGCTCCTGGTGTGGATTACCTGCACTAGAGCTGGTCCCTTCAGTGAGTTATATTAATTTATGTAAGACTGAAATAAAACAAAATCTATTTAAAAATGAGATTGTGAATGTTCTGCGCCAGACCTTTTGGAATCTGTATGTGAAAGTCACTGGAGCATAATGTGCTGACTAAATGAGATCTGCATTAAATTTCTTTGAAAAATTGCTCTTGTTTTCTCCTAAGTTGGGTGAACATTTGTGGTCCATTCTGGAATGGGAAGTTGTTGTCTCCCAGGCCTATAAAGGTGCTGCAATTCCCATGAATTTCTGACCTGTTGAGAGAAGGAAATATCTCCAGGAGATGATCTGTGGTAAAGCCTTCAACCAGAGAAGTGACAGTGTGGTATAGGAGAAATTTCTCTTCAGCTTTGACAGTGCTTGAGTTTCTCAATATCTCTGGCAGTTTAGCTATTTCATTTAGAGTCACGTTCATACTTACAGGAACATCTGGATTCTTAGTCAGTGCATTGTAAATGTAGTGAACCATTTCTTTTTACTTGTGCTTCTCTGCTGTAGACCTCCAGCTAAGGAGGGAGTCAACATTTGAATCAGATCTCTACTCTTTTGATCTTTTCTTCTTTCTATTTTCTAATTGCTTGGCTGTGTTTCTGAAGGCTGTAGGTTGATCAAGATTGTACTTTAGCTTTTGATTCAGGGGGTCATCTGAGTTTCCAGGAATTCTTGTTACGCAGCACTTTATTTTCCAAGGTGATTGAGATCCTTACCAATGGCCACTTCTGTTTAGACTTCAAGTTCCTTAATGTTCTCCAGAGCTGGTTAGGCAAGCAGCAGTGCTCTGTGTTGTCAGGAAAGAGCTTTCTTGTTCTAGATAAACTCATTGGTGTGTTTGGTTGAGTTCTGCTGATGCCTTCATAGCAATTAATCCAGGTTTTTGAAAAACAGTAAAAATGCAGACTTCGCATTTCTGCTTGGATTTGAAATTATATCATAAGGCTGCATAGAGATGGGTTTGTGTTGGACCAAAATAGAATTACTCATGTTCAAATATGTTCTAACTCATGTTCAAATATGTACTTAATGTTTTTAATAGGGCCCTGAGAGATGGTCTGATGAGTATTTAGCAATGGATTCGCAACATTACCATTCCATATGAATCACCAAAAGGGTTTCTGATTCACGTAATTTTTTCTGCTTCCTATTCTCCTTCAGAGCCTGCTAGGTGCTATGTTTCTAAAGTAATTTCTTGATAAAGACGAGGATGAGGATGAAGGTTAAACAATTAGGACTGCTGAATATTTGCTTTGAAGTAATTGATACCCTGTGGTCTGCTGAACAGTTTTTAAACTTGACCAATTAAAAGAAAAAGAAAGATGGTCCTCTGGATTCAAGTCCTAAATGCGAAAACTTAAAAATGAGGTTTTAATGATGGTAGCTTAAGCTGAAAGCAAATACAAGCCTTAATTCACTTATTTGTAATTATTCTCAATATTTTTCTTTTACATTAAAAAAAAAAATTAGTATCTAATGACTCTATACTCTTCTGAAAATACTTCATTTTAGTTTAGTGGATGTAGGGCAAATGAAGTTGCTACGATGATTGAAGAGGGTGGGCTCTGCTTTGTTTATAGGGTCATGAAGTAGTAACTAATCAATCTAAACACTGAAACATTATTCATGGCATTCTTTAAACTCATAGAAAGTGAAGCCATATTTTGGAAAATTGGTTTCATCTACTCTAATGAAATGTCCTTACTTTTTCCTTGAAAAATGAGAATTGCTACGCTGATTCAAATCAGATATCTTGTGCTTGAAAGCATCTATATGGCAATAGTGAAATGCAAGATGGGCTAAATCTGCCTCAGCAGACTTGGAAGCAGGGTTTTGAAGTTAGTTTGGTGTTATCATTCCTGTGTCATCAAGTGAGCTGTTTAACACATCTGTGTTTCCCTATCAGTAGATCTGTATTATCACTTATTAGCTATGTTACAAGGGGGCAAATTCCATAATCTGAGTTGATAATTTTGGGTCCTGGTCATGGTGGTTTTTGTTTTGTTTTTGTTTTTGTTTTTGTTTTGTTGTGTTGTTGGTGGTGTGGTTTGTTTATTTATTCCCCCCCCCAATGCATCTAAATAACAGAAAATATTGATAGGTCCAAAGGAATGCAGATAACTATGTAGTCTCTAGTATTGAAAAGTCCTAGCTGATTCTTCATCGTAATACCTGGGTTGTTTTACTTGCATTAGAATAGCATGAAATAATTTTGAGCATTTGGATTTCAAAATAGAGGTAAAAGACTATGGAAGCAATGCGCTTCACAAACCAAAAAGTTTTCCAGCAAGTACAGAAATTGTCAGAGAAACAACTAATTGATGTCTGCTCCTTTACAGCTGTGTAATGCTATGCATAACTAAAGGCTCCTGTTAAATTAATTAATGATTTCAATTATGAACTTTTCTCCAAAATGTTATGATTCGTAGCAAGCTGATAATGCAGTGACCTGGGAGTGTGAAATCTGTGTTATGTAGAGAGTCGCCAGTTAATTGATTCACAAATTATTTAAAGTTTGTTGCACCCAAGGGAGTGCTCAGCATCACGACAGCTATTTCTTAAAGTGTGCAAACTCTTCTCTTTTTGAGATTGTCTTGAGCTAATAGGCATGATAAAATGGTTGCAAGCTGGATACTGGCAGTTTGCAGGGCACCAGTTTGTGTATTCAAATAATTTCTTTAGGTTTTTCTCCATATCACAACAGATGCCTACATGAAAAAAACAACACCCACTTCACAGGTGTCAATAAGAAAAGGCTTGTGTCTTGTCCAGAAATGAACTTTAGTCTCTTTCTATGCCAATTGCTTTTGCCATTTTGAATGTTTCTGTTAATAGGTGATAAGGAAAGTTATCGCATGCTTCTTTCCTGATACTTTTGGAGTAACTCTTATTTCCTGGTAAGGAAAATACTAGCAAGCATTTCTGAAAAATTATCTGAGGTTTAAAATGAAAGATGTTTCACAGATTACTGCAGTAGGCAGGAGCTCCACACTACAGATGAGTAGTAATTATGGCGACCTGTATTCTGGAATTTAATGCTATCGTACTTGTAGTTCACTGACTTTGTCAGGCCTTTGTATGTACAGAAGATTGAACAAGAGTCTTCTAACTTGCTACAGATGCGTGGAGACAGGAAGGGATGTTCAGCGTAATTCTGTCTGAATTTGACATCTTAGTGCATGAGTTTCACAACAATTAAAAATTGAAATGTACAAAGAATAATATAGAAGGAGGTATTAAAATAAGTTAAAGTACTGTTAATATTTTATAAACCTGTATTAATTTTTTATAAATGTTATTAAAGCGCAGTTGGGTTGACTTCAGCGTTGTAGAAAATGACCACTTTCACAAACCCGTCTGTGAATGTGAGCTCTTTACTGCAGGGGCAAAAAGATTTCATATGGCTCCCTGGGTCTGACAGAGAGACCTGAGAGTTTGAGGCATGTTAGGAGAGGTATGTCCTAGTCTGAAGTTTGTGTGCATGGAGTATTAGCAAGCAGCAATGTTGCACTGTTGTTTTCTGTACTATCAAAACATTTATAATTGTGTGAAAGTAGGAAATTATTTTAGATCCTGGCAGTTAAATACTACAGCAAATAAAATGTTGATAACTGACAATTCCCATTGTCCTTCTCATTCTGCCTACCCAAAGATTTAGTTCTCTCAATTGCCACTCGCTTTTGCCTGAGTTTGTATTCCGTAAAAATACTTGTGCCAACTCTCCTCTGTTACTAAGACAAAACAATTAAAAGTGCCTCTGCTATTATGAAGTTGCAAGTTGCTGCAGTACTGTGAGAATCTGCTTTCAATGGGAACAACTTTTAATATCTGTATTGTAGGAAAAAAGACCATTTCAAATACTGAGTGACTGCTTCTGTTTCTTAAAATTAAGGAGCCTATAATCTCAGCACCATTAACAAGTGCTGTCATTCAGATACACAGTGTCTGGCTGATTTAAATAAAATGAAATGAAGATAGTTGTTTCTGGTCCCTTGGCTTCACTCATTGCCATAAACATATGCTCTGCGTCCCGCTTCTTTCCATCTTATTTATGACTTTAATTTGTTGTGTGGGCTGCGCTAGAAATTAAATTTAATACAATTCTCCAAGGGACCCTGTCATATAATAACATGGTAATTTCTGTGTATCCTTTTGAAAAATGAGGAAATTAATTCTTCCTGACATGTTCTAATTATTCCAGTGTGAACGGCAAATCCGTTTTTCCCAGCCCCTGAAGTGTTATAGGCAAATGGCTGCTGTTCAAAGCTGAGGTGCTAATGCTGACCAGCAGTGCGTTTAATTTGAAACATGAGCAGACACCTTTCAACACACCTTTGTAATATTGGAGTACTTTACAGAAATTAATTCACTACTTATTTGGCAGCTTAGCCTGGGGGTTATAGTTTTTATTCATCAATACTATAGTCATGTTAGCACAATGTTTCCTGTCTCCTCTAGTGCTCTGTGTCTGCACTGCAAAATACAAACTCAGAAGGGAGCAACGGTTAGCTTTCACCTACGTATTTTTGAAGTGGGGATGTGGGTACAATAGCACTAATGATTCTGTGTTATGGCATGCTTACAGTTTGGAAAGAGGTCCTACAAGGTCTTCAGCATTGAGTTAATTACATACTGTGGTTGATACTTTCAACTGAAATTATAAGGAACCAATTATTTGAACCAAATTCCTGTGAAAGCTCTTCCATTCAGTTGCTGTCCTCTGTTGTGACAATCTGATGCCTGCTTCCATTTCCTACTTTGCTGTTGAGTTTTAACTAAATCCAGAATGCATATACTGTAACTTTAAAGTTCTGTAATATGCTTGGCATAGGTAGCTTTTTTTTTTTTTTTCCAAGGAGAAGGCAACAAATTATCAGTATAGGTGCTGAAACTCACACAAATGATTCTGGGCATTTATGTTGCCTTTGGGAATTTCTATTTTAGTATGGTCATTTTTTTTTTGCAGGACTGCCAAGTGAAGTCCTTCAAGAGTCCCAGCTTTGTAATACACAGATGTTGTCTTTGTTAAGTGTTCTTTCAGAATTCAGATGCATGGAAGTATAGAAGAGACTTTCAACTATTCCAAGAAACAGAATTTGACTGAAGGCACCACGAAAAGGAGTCTGGAATAGTTCAGACTTCCTTTACAGCTTTCCAGACATACATGTAAGGAAGAAAGGACAGTTTACAGAGATGTTGTTGAACAATTGGAATAAAGAATTGTCTAAAGAACTTGCCAAATGCCTATAGGGTGAAATGGGGGGAAGTTTGTGGAGGTGCCTGTTAAGGCAGTAAGGACATGAGGTCGATCAGTCTCAGCCAAGGAAAAAGAACTGAAATCTGAGTTTCTGCCAAAAGAGGCTAATAGATAGAAATAGTAGGCCTATAAAAAGTAAATTAGTGGTTGCCTGAGATAGGGTGAAGAGCTGTGAGAGAAGAGTATCAGCTGAGACTAAAGGAGATCAGATCAGGTTGAGCAGAGCAGTTGCAGTGGAAATGCCATTCGAGGGAATCTTAAGACTATTAGATGAGAGACAAAAGGCAGAGTTATTGAGGAACCATGTAAATGTGAAGAAGATTAACCTAACTGGTTTTCAACTCCAAGGAAACATACAGGAACATGGACATGGACTCCAAATGCTAAAGTGAAAAATTAATCTTCTTTCTACGCACGGGATTGGTTTTTGCTACCAAGACAAGGACTGAATTAGAGCAATGATTAAAATTACTGAACCACACCTTTAGTTATGAGTCTTTATATAATGTCTTTTCTGTAACGAATACTTAATTGAAGAATGTTCTTCTCACCCTGTTATTTACACTGAACTCTCTAAATATAGAAAGAAATACTATAGGCGACTTTTATAAAGAGAAGTTTTAAGGTGTTACTTTCTGATCAATTCATAAGAGGTTTGAATCTCTTGAGGAGATCCTATTACTGATATATTGTCATAAATAACTGTGCATTCTTGCTCAACACTTTGCTTGAGATTTGAAACACAGTCTAAATAGTTTGACTACTGACTCTAATTTTAATTTGAAAAAGTAAATTGTGGCATTAGGATTTTCCCTATAAAGTCCTATAAAGGCTAACTTCTCCCTGTGGATCTGCGTGATGGAAGAAGAAATTACTTCCAAAAGGCTGGCAATCTTGTGAATAACTCCAGTGATAAAATATGTAAGGTGGTGGTCTGAGTGTATGAATAGCAAGATGGAAGTAGCGTACAGCTCCGTCTAAAAAAGGATGAGCACACAGATCTTGGACCTTGTTTCTGGGTACTCCGGAGTCAGTCAAGTATGTGACCCACAGAGGTATATTTTCTTACATAAAGATTAGGAAAAAGGCAGAGAATGTAAAGCAACGTAGCAGCAGTACTCTTCCAAGGCAGGTTACTGATTCAGTGGAGCTGGTGTGTTTGTAGCAATCAGGCGTAGTGTGAGGGGCATTGGTTTAGTTCTCAGGGATGTTACTGCTGCATCCCTTTTGTATGCCAAAAGGAGCTGTAACATGAAGGTTCCTTCTGTTTCCCAGAACCAGAAAGATCTCATGGATATGCAGGGATCTTGCATTACCACCTAGATTTCTTATTTCCACAGCTTGCCTGAGTGTAGCTATTGCAAACAGAGCACTGGAAGCAGTGGACAGCTGTCTGAAGTCTTATAACATCTGTTGCTGTCTAAAAGCCTGCTTCAGATTCATTTGTACACCAGGATTAGCCATATTACTCTTCATCTGGTGTGCTCTCTTGAGTAATTCTCATTCTCTGTATCTTTACCAAAACTTTCAAGACTACAGTCGTGTGCTAATAGTTCTGCAATGGTACCTTTACGGGAGACTAGAGAGTGTGGCAGGAAGAAGTAAAAAGATTGGTTTTGCTTTGTCCATTGTATTTACAGCAGTAATATTCATAGCACTCTGTGCAGGGCTTCAGAATAAGAAGTCTCATCATTCAGATGGTGTTCAGCTTTGGCTGCTCTGCATTCATTTTGCTCACAGTACCACAGCGTTCTTCAGACTCATTTGTCTGATACTTACCTCAAGATGAATGTTAGAGGATAATTCAAGTTGAAAGGGACTTCAAGAGGTCTTTAGTGTAACCTCCTGCTGGAGGGGTCAGTTGTGAGGTCTGACCAGGTTATTCGAGGCTTTATCCGGGTTGGTTCTGACCAACCTCCAAGGACAGTGAGAGCACAACCTCCCTAGGCAGTATGTCATACTGCTCCTCTCCTAATGGTGAAAAAGTTTTCCCTTATGTCCATTTGAAGCTTTCTATTTTTTTTTTTTTTAGCTTTGCTCTTTACAGCAAAGCCTGGAGGAGCTACAAAACTGATTCTAGGTGGTGATGTAAGATAATTATTTTAAAAACTGATTGCCTTAGTGTCCTTCCATATGCAGTAGCTTCTCTACAGTCCTTCCTGCTGTACCTTTTTGATTGATACCTTTAGACATAACTTGGTCTAATCTCTTTTACTCTAAGTTCTCTTTTCAGTGAGGAAATCCCTCAGCTTGAATTCTGTAGTAACTGTTTTGGTGTCCACTTGAAGTGCATGCTGCTAAATGGAAAAAGGCAACTGTAAGTTCCGAGAATGAACAACAGATGCTCAGCAACAAAACTTAACTAGTGAGGGTGGTATAGCTGAAAGTTAGTAACTGAAGGGATATTCTATTCCTGCTATGCTTCATGATAGGGCTTCCAGTACTGGATTACAAAAATTAGTGTTTGCGTTTGGCCAGGGCTCATGATCTGTAGGTTTTGAGCCCTCTTTTGTCTCTGTACTAGAAAATGCTGATTTCATAATTTGTTAGCATTTTGTGGGGGGGTTTTTTGGCTGTTGGTGTTCCCCTTGCCCTTTTTTTTTTTTATTCCCCCACTCTTGGGACTAGGCTGCAAAGGAAAAGATTTAATTAGAAATGGAACCTGTCATCCCCAAACTCTCAGCCCAGCCAAGTAAATAATAGCCTATAACTGTTACAGTTTGGCAGTTAGTGTCTCTGTGTTAATTGATGGTTTATATCCAAAAAGGTGTTCACAGGACTACACCCATCATTACTGGCACTGCTTGATAGCCTTTTGGCAGCTTCAGGAATCATGTCAGGCTTGGGATGGAAATGGAACTTGATCTATCTACCTGCTCCTGACATTTGCTCCTTTCAGGTTAGGGTGATGTGAAGAAGCCTGTGTGGCCTGTGGAGCAAGTGTTCTGTGGATCAGTGGAACCTTTTAAGTTTCTGAGGCTGTCAGCTTGGTGTGAGTAATAAACTTACTTTTGGGCAGCAAACAGAAAAGAAAGGAAGACTACCAAATCTTGCAATGTAGGAAATGAAGGAGGCAAGGTCTGAATAACTCTTTTGTTGTTTTTTTTCTGGGTTAGAAATGCAGTAACTTCTCTAGCAGATGAACCAAGAGTTGTTTGTCACTTTCCCCCTCTAATTATCTTGAGTTCATTTTACATGTTTTCTGTGGCAAACCTTTTTTCTGTTTATCCAAGAGAGATCACTGACTGAATAATCAATAAACCTTTTTCTTCTTCATCTATTGAAGCATAATACTGAGATTATTGAGTGAAAGAAGAGGGGTGTCACCATCACAAGTATTTTAGGACTGTTGACTGTCTTTCTCTACTAGATACTTGAGGGAAAAAAATGTCCAAAGGTCTACTGATATTCTCTTAGTACTCTCTTTAATGCTTTGATGATATAGGTTTAGAAATATGCTTTGTATACATTATAGAGCTAAGGCATACAAAACATTAATACTGAGATGCCAGAATTGAAACTGATATATTCTAAGACAAGTATACACTCACCCCTTGGTTTTTCCTCTCTTAAATTATCTTCCTTCTCCTTTATTCTACCACAATCTATGTTTCATCTCTCTTTTTAATTGATTTGGTTCATCTTTCAAATGGTTATAAAACATTTAAAGCAAGAAATTTGGACAAAAAATATCACAATAGCCCTTTCAAACATTTCAAGCAGAAGCCTACACTTGTGATTTAAAAAAAATAAATATTTCTCTTACACATTGCAACACTGTTATAAAGTCTAAATCTGCTCTTACTCCTAAATCCCTCTTTACATATAATTGGCAGAGACTGAAAGTTGTGAAACTAAAATGTAGATCAAATTAAATAGAAAAGTATTTGGCTTTTCAGACAGCGTTAAGAAAGATTTTTTAAGCAGATAACATTTTTCCTATCACTTCATTTATTGCAGCTGTGGTTGTTTTAAGAAAAGGTAGTATTTAAAGTAACACTGTCATTATATTCCATGAAAAAAATATTCATGTTTTGCACATTTTCAGTATACAAGTGTCCTATAGAAAAAGTTACCGACAATCAGGTAGAAATAGAAACATTATTTCAAATGTGGCAAGCTGCTCTTTCTCTTGCAGCAAGACCCAGAGTGGATACTGGTCTTTATGATTCATTCCTCTTGCTAGCTTCTGACTCCATTGTGAGAGTTCAAGTTCCCTCATTTTCCTGGCCTCTGATGGCCTTTCTAATACTTCTTTTAACGAGCTTCTGCTGCAGTTGCTGAGACTTTGTACCACAGTTCTCGCCTGTGGCCACCCAAGTGCGCTTTCTCACCAGGTAGGTTTGATGTCCCAAAAACACATGTCACTGAATTTATCTTGCCTTTGCATTATTCCCTTTTGGTCACTGAGATGAGTACTCTTGCCTTCTTCTGAATGGGCATGGCCTTTTTCTAGGTCTGTATCAGTAGGCTGTCCTATTGTTATGCGTTATTTCCGCAAAGAATTCCAGTTTGGATTTGTGCCTCTGGCAACCTTGACCTTACTGATGATTGAACACGCTGAAGACATTTTCAAAATCTGCAAAATTGTGCAGTAGAAGTACTAGCTGTAGAACACATTGCTTCTAGATTGTATTTATTTGCTGAATGGATAGTGCAGAAGTGACTTCACATTTTGCCTTGGTGGATTTAAAAACGTGCTCCCTCTTCAAATAACCAAATAGTCATATGGAGTTCATTTACTTACTGTGGCAAGAAGTGTAAAGTGGTCAGGATGGATATAAGAGTATTAGGCAAGGGTTGATAATATTATTGCAAAGCCCTATGCATGTTAGTCTTCATATACCTTGTTCTTAGAGAATAAATCTATTTCTGAGAAAACTTTATCTTCCTGAAATAATTTTAATAGGTACTAAAATTATCCTAACAGAAATGATTGTCAGAATGCATTGGACTAATGCTTGTGGTTATTAGCATTTATTGTTAATGATAAAAAGAAGTTAATTTAGAAACTCTTAGAATAGCAGGAGAAATTCTGGAAAATCCAGCTTGGTCCTGAACCAAGATAGGACTGGAAAAGTGTTTGGCTGGGGCTAGGGGAAGACCTTGCAGTGTGACTTTCTTGGCCTCTGCCTGCCTCAGTCTGGTGTTGAGAAACATCTCAAATGGAATGGGAAAGCCAGGGAGAAAGCTGTCCATGGCTCTTCCTTGCTTGAAACTCCTTCAGCCTGAGTGGCCTTTCTGCCTGTTGGTTATTGTATGAGAGAGAAGTGCGATCCCATGTGTGTTAGACCCTGAAATCACATTTTAAACAAATAACCTGCAGGAAATGGAATGCTCTTTAAAATCTCACTGAGAAATAGATAGGGATACTTTTGATAAACATTAGTGACTTGTGTTTCACATTTGTATATGCACACCTGAGTATGCGCCTCGAACCAGTTGTGACCCCTTTGAAAATGTCTTAGTAATAACAAGATCATGGTAAACCGAGTTGCTTAACCAGATAAACAGTAAGATATGTGAATACATAGTGTAACTGCTCACACAGATATGGGACCATGAATTAATAAGCATGTACATAAAGAAATAGTAACTCTAGAGAGTATATGTGACACCGTTATGGTATTTGTTTAGCCGTGGAAAGGTCCATATTTAAATTGGCAGAAATCACGCTGAAATCTTCCAAAATAACCCTGTCAAGAGCAGCAATCTAAAAGCAAGTAGGAGGACTGTAAAATAGCATGATTGTTTAGTTAATGTAGTTTTTAGAGTAAATAGAGATTCAAGTCAGCATGACTTTAATGGTGACCCTCCCAGTGCATTAAAAAAATAAAAATAAAATTAACGCTTGAAACTAACAGCATGTTAGCAGCTAATTCGTGCATTATTTCAGTATCATTCATAAATTACTTTTGAATCCTTTGACTTAAGAAAAAGAAAATCCCACAAATCCTACTTTTGGTCAAAGCATAAGACCATAATTAACTCGGCATGTGCTTTTGAATTGAGAACACACTGTTCTGAGCTTTCTTAAAAAGCTTTTAAAAGTGTTGGGGGAATACCTTCCTAGAGCCTCATTGACTGAGTGGCGTTTTAAGATTTGTCACATATGCAGTGATGTTAATTAAATATTGTTATTCCATTCTGTCAATCAAATAAGGTTATGCTTTTTTCTTTCTTGAACAAAAAGGGAAGTGAAACAGGTGAAAATATATAAAACAGCTGTGAGGAAGACAGGAGGGATAGCATAGCAGGAATTTAACTAGGCAGAATTTATAGGGGATGCAGGAGGTTTAGGTGCAATTCCAAAGCCTTGCTTTTTTTTTTTCCTTTCTTTCCTTTTTCTTTATGTTTAAAGTTCCAATACTTTTTTTTTTTTGTTTGTTTTTTTAAACATTTTGGCAATATATCATTTACCTAATGAATGTAGAAAATAAATGTAGTGGCAGAAGGCCAGTTTCTGACATATGTGTATGGTTTATGTAAAGTCATATTTGCAAACTGCTGTTTAATATGGCTGTGGCTGAAACCTTCTTTTTATTAAACCAAAGTGTCGTTAATCAGAATCCCATTTAATGCTGCTTCAGCTCTTTTGGATGCTATGGATGTATTTTGAAGACAAAATGAATTATTCTTTGTATTAGGTATTCAAGTATTGTTGACAATGCTTCCCCAAACCATATATTTTTAAATGATGCATGTTTATATCCTTTCATTTCTTCTATTAACATGTGTAAAACTGTGGGTGTGTCGTAAGTGCAAGGACATCTTCAAGACAAGGTTTTCTAGAACCTTGCTGTTTGGAAGAAATTAGAGTATAAATACATGGCTTGAAATGCTGGCACTTAAAATCCACCACCACACCCCATAAGATCTCCTGTATAGCTCGTATAATTGACAGCTCTCAGGGTGAACCCAAGACCCAGCTATGGACCTATATAATAATAGCTAAGCTATATTGTTTCATGGATGTGTTTGGCTTTGTGTATTATTGCTTTAAAGCTCTATTAGTACTGTTGGTATTGGAACCTTTGAAGGTGTGAAAAGCACCCAGGAAGAAATGCAGAGCTTGTTTTACAGTTTCTTCTTGTTTTCTGCTTAATGAGGAAGAAACTTCTGTGTGAAGAGAGTTAAATTAATGTGGGGAATTCTCCCTCTGAATTTTTCACTCCCAGGCTCTTCATGTTTTATTGTGAGTCTTTGGAAACCTATTTAATAAACCAAATATGCATTAACCCAATTTTAGTATTACATGATTTAAAGGAGTTTAATCTGCATTGGAAATACCATATTTTAAATACCTAGAATCTTTTGTGTATCATTTAGGATTTT
>NW_027145514.1:0-14981 GCF_026170545.1 Melanerpes formicivorus | reverse complement strand
GAGTAAGAGCATGCCATAAGTACAATCCAGTAACGAATAAAAGACATAACCAACACAAGGATAGCAAGTGTCTGTAATTTGGGAAGCATATATTCACTGTTTAACCCTACCAAATTAAGTAACCTGGGTTATAAACCCCAGTCTTAGACCTAAACAGTGACCCTGCTGTAGCTTGCTTATCCTGTAAGAGTGAAGAGATGAAAATTACCCAGCAGCTCCAATGTTTTTACTAACAGACATGCAAGGGTGCCGCTTTGTGATCACCTATTGACACCAAGTTTTTTTCAGGATTCCAAGTGAGGCAAACATAAAAAGGAAAAGTAAACTGTATATATTTTCTTGCTTCTATCTTCCCTCTCATCCCTGAACAAGTACCATAAGACCAGTTAGATACAGCAATGTTTATTAATTAATCAAAACTCTGTTGCACACACAAATCCCAGAAACAATGCAACAGGAATCATCCCCAAAAGACGATTTTACTTTGATGGAAAGATACACTGCCTTAGTGCTCCCCAGGGTGAAGAAGAACATCATAGGATCAATAAGGTTGGAAAAGACTTCAAGGATCATCAAGTCCAAGTTGTCACCACAGACCTCATGACTACTAAACCATGGCACGAAGTGCCATGTCCAATCCCCTCTTGAACACCTCCAGGGATGGTGACTTAACCACCTCCCCTGGGCATCCCATCCAATGGCTAACAACTCTCTCTGTGAAGAACTTTCTCCTCACCTCGAGTCTAAACTTCCCCTGGTACAGCTTGAGACTGTGTCCTCTTGTTCTGGTGCTGGTTGCCTGGGAGAAGAGACCAACCCCCTCCTGGCTACAGTCTCCCTTCAGGTAGTTGTAGACAGCAATGTGGTCTCCCTTGAGCCTCCTCTTCTCCAGGCTAAACAATCCCAGCTCCCTCAGCCTCTCCTCATAGGGCTTGTACTCAAGGCCTCTCACCAGCCTCGTTGCCCTTCTCTGGACACGGTCAAGAATCTCAATGTCCTTCTTAAATTGAGGGGCCCAGAACTGGACACAGTACTCAAGGTGTGGCCTAACCAGTGCTGAGTACAGGGGCACAATGACTTCCCTGCTCCTGCTGGCCACACTATTTCTGATGCAGGCCAGGATGCCATTGGCCTTCTTGGCCACCTGGGCACACTGCTGGCTCCTATTCAGCTGGCTGTCAACCAGCACCCCCAGGTCCCTTTCTGCCTGGCCGCTCTCCAGCCACTCCGACCCCAGCCTGTAGCACTGCATGGGGTTGTTGTGGCCAAAGAGCAGCACTCGGCACTTGGACTTGCTGAATGCCATCTTGTTGGAGTCCGCCCATCTGTCCAGCCTGCCAAGGTCCCTCTGCAGAGCCCTTCAACCCTCTAACAGATCAACACCTGCTCCCAACTTGGTGTCACCTGCAAATTTGCTGATGACTGACTCAATCCCCTCATCCAGATAATCAATAACGTGGCACAAACATGTGCCACAACAGGATTGCATTTCTGGAATTTCTAGCACACATAATTTTATGGACACCTTGATTCCCCTTCAATCTGCCTACATCTAGTCTCACATACAGAAGATTAAAAATACTAGTTTCTTGCATTTCCACATGTCTTGCCATTCCACATTTTCTAGTGGGAACTACAAAATTATTTTACATAAACTCACAAGGAACCTGCCAGCAGTAAGGAAGCCAAACCAAATTAGGAAATACATTTCCACAGAGTCTTCCATCAAAACACAGCAAATATGGAAATTTCCAACAACTCAGCATGTTGCTACATTGCCATTTGCTCATAAATTCCAATAATACATAGCTCTGAGATCCCATTAGCATCCTAGAGAGTAAATAACAAATGAGCTATAAATCTCAAGCCCTATAATCACACTCAGGGCTACCGATCCCAAATCTTTGAATTCAAATATTATTATTATTTTTTAGTTGCATTAGCTATTTTTATTTTAAAATTTCACAGAGTCATAGAATGCCAGGTTGGAAAGGACCCAACATGTCAAAACAAGCAATTCTTAATTGAATGACACCGTTAATTTCAGGTGTAAGTCTGTCATCTATCACCTCTCTCTAAACAAGACATCTAGGTAGAAAAACAATAATTGGGGTTTTTTTTAATCTTGAATTCAGGATTATTATAGCAGGAACATTATAACTAGCTATAGTAGGCTAAGCACTTTGTGCTTCCTTCCTTCCCAGGAAGGAATGTTTCTACCTCTTGGTATTCTTGCATCATCTTCTCACCTTGCTAATACCTATTGTATTCCAAATAATCCTGAATGTTCCTTGAGAATACATCATTTGTCCCAGAGGCTCCCCTGTATGTATTAATTAAAATAATAATATTAGCCACCTTTCTTCCTGACCCAGTTATCACTGAGGCACCCATGGTCAGTATCAGCACAATCCAGAACTTATCAGGACATGATGGTGACAATATTTGCAAGGAAACAAGATCTTGCTTTAATCAGCCTTCTGCTTTTTTATATTCCTAATCTGAAGGCAAATGCCACTAGGTTGATAAGCTTTCAAGTAAAGAATAACTGCCTTCATATTATTATTCTAACAGGATTGGCTATGGAAGGGAAATCAATTACAAGAAATCCTCCTCTCCAGAAGGTTACTTTAGAACAAGCTCTGAGAATTATATACGCCTTCCTTACACTACGATGTCAAGCATAACTGGAAAGCCAGGAGAAATATGAAACAGAAGTCTGAAGAACTAAATACAAGTGAAGCAGAACTAAACCATCTCCCCTTAAGCCTATATTCTATTTCTTTTTCTCAGTTTTGGAAGGTTGCAGCAGAACTCTGTTCCTATGCAGACATCCCACAAGTATTCAAATGTAAAACTTAGCAGATTGTATAACAAGTCTTCAGCCTGAGGCATGGGCTCACATATATGGCAATGGAAATTAGAACTTGCTATACTTGCCGTTATTTAAACTTTTAAAAGTCAGATCTGACAGTCATCAAGATTATGTTATGAGCTCAACACTAAAAAGGTGGGTGTTGCAAAGGCTGCTGGCAGTAATTTCAAGATTATTTAATCTGGAGAATAGGAGGGTTATGCTTATGCTGCTACTGTCTTTAGGTACCAGCTGTGACTTGTCAGTTTACCTCTTTTTAAGTAAGGACTTTTATTTTAAACAAATCATAAGAAGTTATTCATATGTACAATGTGTTGGGTTTTGGGGGGGGGGGGGGTTCTTTGTTGTTTTTTTCCTTGCTATGTATACTAATAGCCTTTAATAACAGTACAATTATTAAACAAGCAAAATGTAAAAGCGTATTTCTGCAAAGCCATGATCAAATAATAGTAAAGTGACAAAGAACAGTTCCAGACAGTTTTCCCACAAGTAAGTTTCCTCTCCACTTAAATACGAAACGTTTAGGAGGTATTTCCAGACACAGTTTATTTGTATTCATAAATCAAACTAACTGGTTACATACCGTAAAGAAAGTTACAACAGACTATAGACTAACATTATAGTTACCTCATGTTACGACCTGAGCCGAGAGTGTTTTCAAAGATCAAGTTCCCAGTTAAATGCAGGTTGAGTTCCTCAGTGTCTAAAAGACTAACTGCTAAACGTCCTTATTACACAGCTTAGAACATTTCAACACCTGCAATAATGCACTACGAGCTGATTGTTGCTGCTCTAAGGTATGAAAGGGCAGATGGTTCCTGTCAGTCTATTCCGTTTATTTCATTCTTACAGCTGTTGAGGAAGCCAATTAAAATTTTAGGTAGACTTCTCAAAACTTCAGTTGGTTTCTGTATGCATAGCTATTTATGCTAAAAGTTTTCATTTAAACAAATGCCTTAGAGCAGTCAGCACAGGCAAGAAGCAATTGAGAGTCATTCACCATTTGTTTTTCCTTTCATTACAGGACTACTCCGTGATCCCAGGCACAAAAGGAGCAGCGCTGCGAGACAGGCTATGACAGCATACAAAACGTTAGTGCCTGGTCCTGAAGGACTTTTAGTCAAAAAAAGATTAAAACCTTCCCTAACAGTTTCCCTGCAGGCCTGATGAAAAAGCCACATTTAATACCGCTGCAAAAGTTCACTGAGGCTCCAGACGGTGTGCAATAAAACTAGATTCTGTGCCACAGAACAACACTTGCCTCAACTTACTTTTCTGTTCCTAAGTTGCTCCCCATTCTCACCAGGAGCACAGGCCATGATCAGATGGGCAGCCTGAAGCTAGTTAAAGAAAACATTCATTCTCCTTAGGTCTCTGACAGCTTTTAAACAAACACTTGTTTAAAACCACTTCCAATTTTGGAACATTAGAATTGGTCTTGGTAAAAAAAAGATCTGTAAGGCACAGAGGGCTGCTGGCAGTGAGAAATTAGGTGAATTGATGAAATTTACTACCTATCCATCTGAGGGAAGCTACCTAATTTCTTCAGACCATAGCATATAAATGCAAAGGTGTTCTATTCCAACAAAAGATTTCACCACATCTGAAAAGATTATAGAATTGTCCCCTTCCCTACCAGCAAATAAAAGCAGCACCCTGATAGTATAGGCAGAGTAGATTCAGGCCTAGAATGCCAACTTACGGAGCCCTGCAATTTCATTCAAATCTATGCTTCCATTTTTCGATCACCCAACACAGCAGTGCATGCCTGAATGTGCAGAAAGCCTCATTCAATTGCTCTGGCAAACACAAACAGCTCCTTGACCATGCATGGGTTGTAACTATATAAGGTTATAAGAACATGTATGCCTCCCAAAATGGAGCTGTACATACACAAAAGGCCCAGCCAAAGTGGTTGCTCTACAGTCCGTTCATTATGCTAATACACAGCAAAGCCTGCTTGCTGTTGCTCCCACCACCACTCTGCAGGGATGTTGGGCAACACAGAGGGGCTTCACTGTTCTGTGTTAAGGCTCTTACAACTTTGAAGATGCCCAGCAAAATTCTAGGTGCAGGTGTCACTAGTACATATTTAGCAAGCAAATAAATCCTGTAAAAAGATGTCTGTGCCCAGACAGCAGTATTGATAATCAGGAGGAATAAGTGTGTTTCACCTTTCTATTTGTAATATATGAACTTGCTGTAAACACCAGCTTTGCTGTAGTTTAGACAGCAAAATGCAAATCAATGGAACGCTTATGGGAACATAAAGAGACTATGCTCTTAATGATCTTCCTAATACTGCCTTTCAGTATACCAGTAGGAATTATGGAGAGATGAATTGTGAGATATTTCCAGTGCCATTTAGAGCCTTAAGACACACAAAATAGACGATAAGTATGCATACAGAGGATTTTAGTGACTTTTAAAATAACTCCTTAATCTTAGAAATGTTTCTAATACAATTGTTTCCAGCATGTAATTTAAATTGAAAGTTAGTGCTTAACAAGAAGAGGTGTAATGAACCATTTTTAGTAGGATTTCTTATTAGAATACCTCAGTTTTGCCAATTAGCAGAAGCTAACATTTTAACTCTATGCACTGCCACAGTAGAAGATAAAAGCTCTGAATGGTTAGAAGAGAAATTGCATTTTCTTTTTTTCAGACTTGTTTTTGATAGAAACCAAACACAATTTTTAATATATGCCACTTAAAAGCACTGAAGGTGAAGAAAGAGGGAAAACTCTTCATAAGTTAGTAGGGGAAAAGCAGCTGAGAACTTTTATATGGTGAGACTATGGAAAAAGGGAGATCATTTTGGTTTTGCAAAAGAGACAATCGGTTCTCTAAATCAATTGTTTCCCCTTTAAGCAAAATAACTTATGAATAGAAACAGAACAATACAGTAAAGCTCCATCAGATAATGTTCAAGTTCAAAATGGTAGCCGTCAAGATTTCCTAAATTTAGAGCTGTCTTGTACAAGAGTTTTGAGACAAGATTCAGCTCTTACACCACACTGGTATGAAGCAAGATATGCTCCACATCTCCAGGAATAAATTCCGTGGTTACAAAAAGGCCTGATATAATCCAGAGATTTTCACATAACACATTACAGATCCAACTTAAGAGATAAAACCTTGCATCATTTGTGTCTCTTCTTGACAGACACAATGAATACCGAAGCTATAGCATCCACTGCCACGCTGTACTGTGCCTAGACGTGGCTACATCTTTTTTGAGGGAGAGAAGTTTAATTTATGGGGAAAATCATCAGAGGTACCAACCTCTTTTCAAGAAAACATTTCCCTTTGTTTGATCTAATCTCTATCTGCAAACCACAACTTTCCACACATACAAGTCCTGGTAGACTGCACAAACTGAAGCCACAGTCAGGATTTAAGGTCAAGAACCACCAAAACACACAACCAACCAACCAAACAAGCTAAAAAAGAGAAACACACAGCAAAGCCTTACTGTGGCACTTCTCCTCAAAGAGCATAACCTTCTCAGCTCTTGCATCCCTTGATAAACACCCCCTGCAGAGCAAGCAGGTGTGCCCCTCCCACAGAACAGCTCTCTGCAGAGCTGCCATTTAATCCCACCTTTTCTTCACTCAAAGCATAGACCATAAGCCTAAATTTCTGCTCTTACCTGGGTTCCTCCAGCTCCCTCTTTTCTTTCTCAGTTCACATGGACTTTTTGGTCTTCCTGTAACCAAGCACTATCACTACAGCAAGCTTTTCTCCTCATGTAAGTCTTTCCTGCCCACCTCCTTTGTTATAGCCACACTCCTATTAGTTCTGGGTTATACCTCAACACTGGGTCAATTCCACAACAACTACCTATTCCCACAATGAAGAGGCCAGGCTTCAACTCCTGTTGTGCACAAAAGACATTCAGAAGCTTTTGAGTTGCTTCTTACTCAGAATAACACCAGAAGCAGATTGGGTTTTGCCATTAAAAAATTTGCAGCAGTTTCTGATTTTTTTAATTTTTTTTTTTTTTTCTTTGAGATGGGCCCACATGCTTAAAAATCCTACAGGAATAAAATGAGATAGACCTGCTCACTCCAGAAGAGTAAACAGCTTTGGTTGTTCAGATGAGATCAAAGAGACTCTATTCAAACTGATTTTGACCTCTGTCCCTTATATTTCAAATGAGTGTCCCAGTCACTGGGGTATTCTTACATGTGTCCTCACTTTTGACTTAGGAATGCTGTTTACACTGGAGAAGTTTTTGGTGAATGAGTATGTTCTTATAGAAGCTGCTCTGTTACTAAACTAGCACTTTCTATAAAACAAAACCACTTCCCTTCTCCACAACCCATGGAGACTTTTGTATTTAATGCAGCAAAACTGAACACAGAGTACTTTAGCCACCACACTTCATCAGAACCCCTCTCATCTTCCCTTTTCTTTGGGAGTGCCCTCACCAGCAAGTGACACATTCACTCTTCCTGATCCAGAGCATATTTAATTAATCCATGCAAAACTTCACTAAATGGAATTCAGTAAACAGAATATTAGCACACTTCATAACCTGGCGATTGGGGCATTGCCTTTTGAATTCCTGCAAGCAGTGAATGAAATGGACTTTGTGTACCTACTGTCTGCATGAATGGTCTAATCATTAAGCCCTTGGACAAACAACACAAAGATATAGGGCACTCTTGCCTTTTTACTAGCTTAAGATAATAAATAAAACTTTTCTATCTCAACTTCATTTTAAAAACAAACAAAAAATACTCACAGGATGTCAGTCCACCAAGAGCAAAACAATTTCTCTACCTTTTCTCTATCTGACCCTTCAGGACAAGGTGTAGGAATGGGCCAGTTACTTAGGATCACCTGGATACCCAAACCCACCAAACACTCATCACTTTCAGAAATACTCATCTTTAGACAAACCACTTTTCTTTCTGGACTCGTATTCAGTTTATGCCATTCAGTATGAATCATGCACCTACAGGATGTTTTACGAAGTATTACAGCTGTTCTCCCAGGCCTGTAGTGTCCCTTTCTTCATATCTTTGCTCCTAAAAAGCCCCACCTGTTCCTGAGATAGCTTTATGTTGTGCAGAGCCTGGGCTAATTAAGGCCAGAACAGCTGGGTTCATTTCCATAAATGAAGGAGATACCTCATCTGTGAACTTCAGTGGATGAGAGAGGCCCAGAGCTCTCCAGTAGCACTGTCTGAGACATCCCTGGGCATGACATGTGCTATGTGGGAACTTTATTATCAGAGAAGCAAGCATGTGTGGATTACAGTCCCTTCAATGTAAAATTGCAGCAAAGAGTAAAGTTTAACCTCACATACATAAATACCACTCAAATCCATTTATGGATCTAACACTCAGGCCTTTAAAAAAAAAAACTCTCAGCAGGTATTTTTCTCTCTTTGCTACTTCTCTCTTTCCCATCTAACCTGGGAATTAAAAGAGGCAACCAGTTTACAACAAGGTTACAAACCCCAGTTTAGAAATAAAAAAGACAGAAGGGTAATTTTACCCCATTCAAATGAACCTCAAGTTCCTTGTGCATTATCCTTCAAGCACGCTTGACCATGAAGCAACATGACACTGAAAGGCTCAGAGGCAAACCCGTTCTGTGATAATCGGTTTATGCACATTCACAGAGCGTGCCATTCATTGTATGCCCAACACAAACCCCTTTTCTGTGCTAAAGGCAGAAGGAGTCTGGAAGTTTACCGGTCATGAATGAGAAGTCTTGCTCTACATCATATTATAAGCCAGAATATGTATCACAAAGCCATGGCAATGCATTGCAGTGCAGGATAAAATAAAAAATAATCAATATACTTCTTGAAAACAATGCAGACTATAAATTTATAGGATAGTTCCTTCCTAGATCACGAAAATATAGTTCCAAATCTGTGCAGCAGGCTCCTTGACTAACGTTTGGCTCTCAATAAAGAGATTACTGTAGGATTAAGCCTTACCTTGGGAGGTAGAGAAGAAACAAATCTCTAATTATCTCAGCTTTTGTACTCTGGCCATGATTTGTTTTTCTCTGGGGAAAAATAAGCTTTGCACTGTCTAAAGTTTAATGTGTGTATTCTTTCAGCTAGCTTTAATATATTTTAAAGTATTAATAAGGTAACTTGTAACTTTTATTTTCTAGTTGTTACATATACTTTTTAATAGGAATATTTTTTGTAATTGTTCTTGTGGTGTATACACATGTTCATCCCCCAAACCCCTCTTTTAAGTATTTTACTCTATAACCTGAAATCCCCTTTTATGTATGACCTAAACCACTTGAAACACTACAGGATAAGGAATTCTGGATTTGCAATCAAACCATTTATTTTTTTGTTAGTATTTAACTAAACTAATGACAAATATTTGCAAAGCAAACTCTCTTTGTCAATGACTACACACCATCAAGAACAGAAATAACCTTCCTCATTTAGAGAGGAATGCCATCCAAGGGGCAAAATTTACCATTTTATTCTTCCTCCTAGAGGCAGAGTTGAAACTGGGGAAAAAATAACAGGGAAAAAACCCCACACAAGTCTTGATCTAGACAAATAAAATCATAGCTCTGCTGAGTGAAGAGGACAGTAATCTGAAAGACCTGCTTTCTAATAGTGTGAGAGAAAACATAACTCAGTATGTGACTCTGAGGGAGAGAATGAGAATTTAATGGCAGACAGGAACTGTAGTTTAAAACAACTTTAGAAAAGCACATGAGAGAGTGATTTTGGTGAATTTGTTAAAGAAGAAAGAGATTAATACAGAGAAAAGATGTCTAGAAATAAGGAGACTGATTATACATCACAGGGAGGTATAGGGAGAGATAAGGGAAAAGCATGAGCACAATGTGGGATAGAAACACAGATTGCTGCATGAAAGAGAAAACCAGCATAAGTATTGGTGTTGTACATGCAGAAGAAATGAAAATCACTAGGGAAGTCCATTAAGCTGTACTAAAGAAACATGAGGTAGAAAAGGAAAACCAACCAAACCCAAAACCCCAAAACATGACAAATGAAGAAAATCCTACGTTATCAGTCATTTTCTCCTTTGTACTGAACCTCATCTAAATTGCATACACTTTTTCTTGGTTTAGAGAAAGTTGGGAAAGCTCTACAAAATGGCTTTTTTCCCCTGTAAAATGAAATGTCTAAATCACAATTTTGCTGAAATATTTCTACTCTGTTAGAAAAAGTAGCACAAAATGTGTTCTTCTGAGTTAAACCAAATGGATGTTAAGTTTGCCTAACCAATCAAAAACTCTCATTTGGGTTTAAATGATAACTAAACTTTTCCTGTGTGAATTGTTGCAGGGTTTCTGGGGAGTTATTGTTCAACTACCACATTCTATTCAACAGATTAACTTTCCCAAAGAGGATTTCAGTTTCCCATCTGCCAAAACTGTTACATTATACACTGCTTACAGGAAAACCAGTATGTCAAGGGAGATGTTGCCTAAACAGACACCTAGAGATTAAAACAGGAATAAGGCACAGAACTGTTTCTTTCACAGAGCCCTCCCTTACTGCTTGTAATCATTTGCTTCCAGTCCACAGCCTTATTATGGGTTTCTATTTCCTACTTTCACCTCCTCTCATACCCAGATATTTTTTTCTATGCTCCATGCTCTTACCTCTCCTACCACCTTTCTTTCCATGTTATGCCTGCCTTCTCTCTGCCTTCATCCTTATTTACTAGACACTGTTTGCTACAAAGACTATATATGTCTGCTCTGAAGAGTAACATGCTCTCTTTTTGGTATTTTGGGCACATCAGCCTGTTAAGGAATCTTTATTCTTGCATGGCTGTCACTCAGACCCTTTTCATGAACCTTGAAAACAAGCCTCTTAATCAATGCTAGTTAAGGAGTTGATGGAGGATGAGAGTGTGTGCTGGCACAAAGAATACAGATTTATATGTTTCTTAGTTTCTTTGTGTATTGGTGGAGTTTTTGTGTGTGTTTGGGTTTTGGGGGGGGTGGGTTGTTTGTTTTTAAAGTCAGTACCAACAAAGAATTTCAAAGGTAAAAAAGAACATTTTCCAATTATGTGGTGTGATGTACATGTCTAGGGGTGTTATATGTATGTGCCCATGACATGCATGTTGACAATATGAAATGTTTTCAGCTCCTGCTAATTTTTACTCTATCCCTAGGACTTGATATAGAAGAAAACAGAATTTAAAAAAAATCTATTACAAAAAAATATAGCAAGATAGCTGCATTTAAGACATACAAAAGAAATCTAGTCTTGGATCACAGTTCAACTGTAACTAGATTCCTTCTGGCTTTTATTTTGCAACCTAAATAAGCCTACAAGCAAAATCAGCTACAATGTATGGCAAATTTGTAAGACATTTTAGCCTTTCCTTGTGGACTCAACTGACCACACCAATTAGTCACACAGAAGAAAAGCTTTTCCAAGCTTCCCTCCAAAGAACTTTTGTGTCTGAATTATTGAGAGATCTGAAGGATGAACCAGTCAAATGCTCTCCATATCCTGAGTAAATCAGCTTCGTGTTGGAATGGAGCTGTCTTCCACCCCCACATAAGAATTTCAAAGGTGTAAGTTACTCAGTGTACTTGTATTTTTCAACAGAAATAACAGATGTTCTCAAGTTTCTCCAAGCTGTGACTCCAACTGTTGTGCTGAAAAAAGTCACGACCCAGTTCCTACAAACATATTAAACTCAATTCTATTTCACTTTACATTTTATTAGCCAGTTACTCTGTCTATTTATACCATTAAACTCGATGCTTTCAACAACAAAGGGACTCATCACACACTAATCGAAACCAATGTCAGCACTCCAACTGGGTGCCAGAGTCCTTTACAAACATTGGCAAGCATGCTCAGTGAACTCATGTTTTAAAAAGTTCAATATTTGCATAATCTCTGATGTCTGGTGGTGTTCAGAATAACAAAATAATAGGCACAGTAACCAAAGCAGTTTGTCAGGGTTCTGTCCCTTTTCAGTTACACCCCAAAACTATAAGGTAAAACCTGCCTTCTCTCTTTTTCATTAAAGAAGTATTATTAAAAGCCTGCTTGAAAAAAGGACATATGAATCAGTGATGCAATCATGGTATTAAAGCTCATGAACTGCTAATTTAGTGAAGGGCAGGACTGTATCAAGTTCACAGTAGGCAAGTGTACCTTTAAAAAACACACAGCTATCATTTGCACGCCCTCTTTAGCCTACCCCCAGCCCCTACCTGTGAGCCTGACAAGAAGTAGCACACGATGTGCAGTTTCTGAATTAGGCATATACCAACTGGTTATCTAGCATACCTTAGGGGAAAGGTTACAACTGAGCTCCTTCCAAAACCTTTGCACCATGTGAGCCCTCATGTGAGTTTCTGTGGTGGGTTGAAGTTTCCCCCCAGCATTAACTAAAACCACCACAGTTTCTCTTTACCCAGCTGTCAATATTCACTAAACTTGCATTATTCCAACTGGTTTTGATATTGCATATTTTTAAAACTCTTTTTTTCCCCCAAACGTGGCAGAAATGGGTCGATAGATTAAAAAATTGTTACGAACAGGTGATAGACAAAGAGGATGAAACCAGGTAAAATACCACTATTGCACAAAATTAAGGCAGTTCACGCTGAATACATTAAAATTGCTGGACTGACAGACCCTAGAAAGTAATTACCCTGGTGAAATCATTAACTAGTACTGTGTTAACTCTATGCAACTCTGCAAACAAAGATTCTCTTCTAGTTTGTCGGTGACCTAGGAGAACAGCATCTCTCTTTTCAAGATTTGTGGGCTGAAATTCTTAAAGAGTTTATTATCCAAGTCAGGCAAGTCTATTACAGTAAAGCCTTCACTTAAAATTTCTGTTGAATACACCAGCTGCTTGTTACAGTGATACTCATGATACCAAGAAACTTTCTTAAGCACCATACAGGTTGCACAGTGATACTTCAGGAGTTATCAGGTCTAAAATACACTAAAATGTGTATTTAATTTTGTCTCTCTCATAGCAAATTACACAATTCTTAGTTTAATGAAGTCAGAAGAATGCCCATCTTCTCACAGCATTGTCTCAATCAAAAGGAGGGAGCCTTCCTTACTTGCACACAGAGAGGTTTTGTCTGTGTATGGTTAATTCATATAGTGTGTATGTTATTTGAACCACTCAAGACAAAAGCCCTTTTTACTGTCTACCTGCTAGAATCAATACTTAACATCCAGATGATTAATAGTGTTTGTAGCTTGAGAGGCAAGTCCTGGGAATACTAAAGAGTCAAATATCTAGCTGTGTTTGTTTTGTGTATAATCCATCTTTTAAAAGTATAAATATTCTGAAACTTCATGGTCTGTCACCTTAATTAGCCAAACCACTAGACAATTAAAGAGACATCAGTACTTTTTGTTCCTGAGTATTAGAAGAAAAACAGTTTTGCCCTTCATTGCCTGCAAGGAAAAATTACTAAGAAATCTACTGAGAATTGTGCTGAGAACTGTACTGAAATTAAAGAGATTAAACTTCTTATATCTTAATATCAGTGAATGGCATCAGGGACTGACTGCCATCCCACAGGGACTGAAGGCCTCTACTCTCAACTGGAACATGTGTTCACTCTACTGGGGCCCCAGTCTTACTGAGGGCTTTGGGAGTAGTTTTTGTCCTTTCACTACTTAATTCACAGATTCTCTAGCAATTAGTCTAACAGCACCCAAATGGTAGCTGGGTATTTTTAAAGGTGTATTCATCCACTGTGAACTGGACTGAGTCATGCCCTGCACTGAGCTAATTTTAAATTGTTCATGAGCTTTATTCCATGGTTGCATCACTGATTCATATATTCATATATTCAAGCAGGAATCTGAGAACACTTATTTTATAAAACATAGAAAACATGCATGCCTTATAGTTGTGGGGCATAACTAGAAAAGGACAGATCTTTAACAGATTCTTTGGTTCCTGCACCCAATATTTAGTATGCTGGGTAATTTAAGATGTTCAAGGTTACGTAAAGACTGGACCTATTTAAACTAAAAGCACTATAAGATAATAAAGTCATGGAAAACATGGAAAGGAGGCAGGCTTATTGCAGTGAGATGAGACACAGCAAACAACCATATAGAAAAACAGGTTTCATTTGCTTGCTTCCATAGATCTCTTTTATGTAGGCTGCCATACAGAATGAAACAAATGTCCTATATCACTCTAGTGTATTATGTCAATAGAATCATCTTTATCAAATGTACCTGTAATCTTGTCAGAGAACAATATCAAACTTGTTTGACAAGAGCCATTTTTCCTGAATAAAACAGGCACTTTATCGTCATGAATGAATATGTGACACTCCAGCTGCTAAATATTGAAAGCATGTACACCTTACAGTTCTCTAGCCTTCTGTTCACCTCTCAGTAATGTTTTAAGTCTCTAAGAATCTTAGAGAATCTGCCTACCCTGGTTATTAGCCTGAGTTTTGCTCCAGTCTCATCACTTCCAATTGATTTTTGGAAACGGTAACTTACAACAGAATATTCATTTTACTCACACATAAGATGATACAGAATTTCCAAAAGGAATAGAAACAGAGGAAAAGAGCCATTTTATGTTAGCATTCCAAAAAACAATTCTGCAGAACCACATGCAGCCCTATTTGTAAACCAAAATGCTAAACAAATGTGGCCAGATGTTTGCCCAGTCAGCATTGTGGGTGGATTTGATTGTGATGCTGGGATCTGTAAAAAACACCACTGTGCCACATGGCACCATCCTGAGCATGGTTCTCACTGTGTGAGACAAACAAGGTGACTACAGCTCCTCAGGGTGCAGTCTGGTAATACTACTAAGTCAGCAGCAGTCATCTGCTACAAAAGCCACAGTCCCATTCCTCCTCTTTCTTAGTCCCTTCAGCAAATTTGTTTCTGGAATCAACAGATGTAAGCAACTTTGGTATGGCAAATTAAACATCCTATGTTGGACTTATTTCCTGAAAGTTTGTTACAGACTTACAAACAGGACAAATTATTTGTTTTGCTATGTTTTTATTATCAATACTGCTCTTAAAATTACACCTAAACCCACCTTCACTGCAGCCTGCACAGTATAGACAAATCAAAGAAGCTGTTTTGACTCTGAAATGC
>NW_027145513.1:0-15002 GCF_026170545.1 Melanerpes formicivorus | reverse complement strand
ACATGTCTTAGAAAAAAGTAAATTAAAATAAGCTAATGGACTGGAAAGAAAAGCTATGCTATGCTTCAAAGCAAACCTCATGTCAGAGTGCTTTTTATTCTAGCATAGTTCCATAAAAACTGAAGTTTGTAAACCAGCATTTCAAAATTGAGGAATCAGAGTGGCTTAATATTCTTTCAATTTTAAACATCCTTTCTTTGCTTGCCTTTCAGTCTTCCTTTTCATCAGCATATGTCAAACTGTGCTTTAATTTCTATTTGCAAAGGAACTAGAATGAGGAGATATTTCACGATTACCAGGAAAGGGAGAAATTTTCAGTTGCTCTTGTGAACTAATGGTAGCAACAGATTTTTGTTTACTTAGCAGTATTTTCTACTGCTTCACCTAAACAGAACAATAGAAACTATAGGTTGGGGGAAAGCTTTTAATTCTCTTGGTCTTTGTTGAAATTTTGTAATTCTCTAAGAACATTTAACGTTCACATTTCATTGTTTTGTCAAAATCAAGATGCTGACACCTTACAAACAATGGGTTTTTGCCTTGCTGTAGCTGTGATATGCTGTCAAGCCAGGCAGAAAGTAGAAAGAAGAGTAGAAGTACCACTGACTGGTGTACTTCCTGGTGCAACTGCTATACCTGCAACAAGAAAATCTGCAATGGCCAATACAAATAGTCCAGCCAACACCCAAGGTGAAATTCAACACACTGATGGTAAGAATAAATAGCTTGGATATCACGCTGTTTTAGGACATTGCAAGTAATGTAATTGCTTCACTGAATGTAGCTCTACCATGACAACAGATGAGGTTTAGACAAATCCTTCTCTCAGTCCATATTTCTACCCTGTAGCAAATATGGGACATTCCTCTAACAATATGTCTGCAGTTATAGGCACCTTTGAACCTGAACATTTTTTTTATGTCTGTCTTGGATATGAGACTTGCACACATACCCTATCTCCTTTAAAAGAGGATTGTTTCTGCAAAGGCTAAAGTTAGCAACAGTATGTCTGTGTAAGCACAGCAAGGAAATATTTAACTGCAAGTTGTCCCAATTTCTAAGATGCATTCCCACCAGCAAGCCAATATCTACAGCAAAATGGATTGAAGGAGGAGGTCTTGTTCGAAAGAAGTAATAAAGCTTTGTAAAAAGGTAGGTTCCACTTACAGTTAATCAGTTGAAGACACATTGAAAATCAATTTCTTTGGAGATAAACCAGCTTTTCATATTAGATCTTTCTGCAAGAGAATGGTACAACATATAAATAGTAAGAAAAGAATGCTTGGTACTCCTGCATGCCCCATGTTTCTATTAGGTGTGTGTGTTAACAATCACACTCACTACAAGAAATTATGAATTGTTTTGTTTTACCTTCATCAGTTGTTGCACCTTTGAGACAACATACATTTCTTTTTGGGTTCAAAGTCATCCTATTTTTTGAGACAGATATTATTAAAAAACTATGACATAAGACATCCTAACATGTGTATAACATAGCTGTAAATGAGGGAAAGCGATTTCACAGGTACTCAAAGAGTGCAGCACATTTTATGATGGTAAAAGTTGAATCTGCAGAAGTTGCTCTTCTTGCAATCTATTAGGTTTGAGAAGCAGGTAAACATGGCTTTTGCATCTCATTTATATGATTTAGAATCTGGCCAAGTAGAGGCTTTGCAGGTACATTGTGTTGCAGAAGCTCTCAGGCCAAAGAATGGAAAGAAAAAGAAAAAAATGTAAAATATAAATCAAAATGAATTGCATCCTTCCCATAAGAATGATTTCTGTCCAAATATCCCCTCACTTTGCAGACTGAACAGTGTGGTCTAATTGTGGCCTTCCAATATCTTAAGGGGGGCTACAAGAAAGCTGGTGAGAGACCGTTTAGGGTACCAGGTAACGACTGGACTAGGGGGAATGGAACAAAACTAGAAATGGGTAGATTCGGTTTGGATGTTAGGATGAAATTCTTCCCCATGAGGGTGGTGAGACACTGGAACAGGCTGCCCAGGGAGGTGGTAGAAACCTCATCCCTGGTGGTTTTTAAGGCAAGGCTGGATGTGTCTCTGAGCAACCTGATCTAGTGTGAGGTGTCCCTGCCTCTGGCAGGGGGTTTGGAACTAGGTGATCCTTGAGGTCCCTTCCAATCCTAACAGTTCTATGATTCTATTTCAGTAATCGCTGTCTAGACCTTGAACAGATTTTGGTTTTGGAATGCTTTTAAAACCAGAAGGGCATCTGAAGTTGAACTGTTGACAAGAGCTTGCACAGCATGTACTTACTGTTTAGTTAATGCTTGGAGTTAAAATTTACGTTTGTTCATATTGTGGTGTGAAAGAAAACTTATTGTCTAGCCATATTATTATTTTATATGCCTGCATTACAAAGTGATAGAGATCAATATAGGGAAAGAAAACAGTGAAATTCTCAATGTACATTCTTGCTTCTTTGGAGAACTGTAAATATTATATAACTTTATTTATTCAGCCTTGTGAGAACTGCTGCATATCAAAGTACTTGCTAACTTTTTATTTTCTGTAGCGTTTAGATATTTATTGACTTGTCAGCTATGGGTAGGCTCCGCTAAATATAGCTGAATTATTTCCCTCTAACACACTGGCAGCTGAATTGACAAGAGTAACATTCAATGAGCAAGTTGAGGCAGCTTTTAGAAAGACTTGCAGATTCATGATGTGTAGTGCTTGCTCTGTGCACAGGAATAATATTTCATATTTATTAACACTGGCTTCTGTACATACAGATTTGGGACACTGCATCTTTTCAAGCAAGAAGTTTGCTAACAAAATGCTTTACATACATCATAGGTAGTAAGATCATTTAGAACTCTGGTGCTTTTCATGATTTTCAATGACATTATAATGACATTATTGCTAGATCAATGTGATGCCTGTTAGAAATCAAATTTGATGGTACTCGCCTCAGCTTTCTGCAATTTATAACTAATAACCTAAATAAAAGTGTAAAGCTCTAAGAAAACAGCCAGGCAAAGTGGTTTTCATTTTTTCTCCTGTGAAAGAGTGATTGTGTATGTGTGATGTGTAATCATAAACGATGATAATTACTGGCAGATCAGTTTTAAATGACTAGTACTCTGCTACAGTATTTAAATTATTACAACAAGTATACGTTCTTGGGAAGTGAAAAATCTTCAAACATTAAATGCTTCAATTTCATCCAATATCAAATATATCATTTGAAACAGAAAATTGTTATAGTTTCTTAAGAAAGTGAGAACAATCGAAGTACTATCTATCTAACATGACATAGCACGTTGTTCAGAAGTCAATACAATTCCAGAGGTCAAATGATTAAAGCTTCATATTTTAGACATAACAATTATGATATCACCCTTTAAAAAACAATTTCCAGTTCTTTTCAATTCATATTTGTAACCTATATTTATTTTTCCTCCATTTTCTTGCATATGACTCTAAAGACTTTTTTTTTTTTCATATAATGAAATGGTTAAATAGTATTTTCTATATATGTTAATCCATAATGCCCATTGCCATACATTATGCAAAGTGTATCTTTTTTTCCACCACCTACAAAACCATCAAATAGCATATATTCTGTGCAATTCTATGGAATCATAGAATAGCAAGTTAGAAGAGACCTCAAGGACATATCTGGTCCAGACTTTCCTGGCAGAAGTAATTTATAGAATTTGTAGCAAAAGAAATTGATAGCAATTATCTAACATTCAAGAGTTATAAGTACTGACACTCATCAGAATACACTCTTTAATTTCATTTAAAAACTCCTTTATGGTGAGGGTGGTGGAGCACTGGAACAGGCTGCCCACAGAGGTTGTGAAGCCTCATCCCTGGAGGTTTTTAAGGCCAGGCTGGATGTGGCTCTGAGCAAACTCCTTCACTGGAGACTTTCAACCTCACCCTGGATGTGTTCCTGTGTGGCCTGCGCTAGGTCGTCCTGTTCTGGCAGAGCAGTTGGACTCAATGTTGTCTAGAGTTCCCTTCCAACCCCTAACACTCTGTGATTTGTTTCAGCTTTGCAGAATTTCAGGGGAAATAACAAGGTACTGGATATAGGAATAGTTCAAACAGGAGTTTTCTGTGATTCATTGAAAAATGAAACTGGTCTTACAGACCAGTGCAGTTCAATACATTTGAATTTGAAACCTTTTGTTTCAAGCTACTATGTCAAATAATATCAAAGACAGTAAGAGTGTTAAGAGAGGAGTATAGATACATTTAATAAAAAGGTAACTAGTCCAAAAAGGACTCAGTATATATGGAAAGTAGCTGCAAGGAAGAGTGCAGAAAAGTATGCAGACCAGCAGATGCTAAATTCATACTCTGTACCTCATAGATGTGGATTCACTGGTGGGGATTTTGTTTTGTTTGTTTGTTTGGTTGGTTTTTGTTATGTTTTGTTTGTTTGTTTGTTTTAAGAAAAACATTCTTAAAAAATCTCAAATAAATAAAATGCAACAAAAAAAACCCCACCACAAACCAAGTAATGGGGGGTGGGGTTGCATGGGCTAGTAAGTGCTTTCCATTTCTTTCTTTACAGTGGAAGTTTATGTAAAATAAGTGTTTTGAAAGAGGACAAAAAAATGACAAACAGGAAAATAAAATGTAATATAATGTTTAGAAAAGAAATGTTGAAGTTGGTTGCTAGGGAAATAGGCAGTGTGTTGCAGGGTATAAAAAGATGTGGCTAAGAGTGGAGTTTTGCAAAGCCTTGAAGATGCGTATGAAAAGCTTTAATTAGATATGGAAAGAATTTTGCAGGGAAGAGATGAAAAGGTGTATACACTGAATGGCAGTGAGAGTTTGCTTGAATTGCACTGAGGATCAGTAAGTACAGTATCATTGGAAGGAGATCACTTGATTATCCATTTGTTTCTTTGTATTTAAGATAATTTGGTTTCTGGCATTTAATGAAGTACAGGATTTTACCTTTGCCGATATTTATATTACCCTACATAGAGCACTTTTGTACCTTTATGATGGAATTTAATGAAAGGCATACTCAGGTATGACCAGATATTTTCCTGCTCTTGTTCAATTTCTTTATTCTGCTGCTCTTTTCCTGGAGTTACAATATTTTACAGTGAGAAATAGATATTTACTTCTCAGATGACGTTAATTTCTTACTGCCCAGGTGATACTGTGTACTTAAACATTAGGTTATTCTTGGCTAGCAGGTTTCCTTTCACATTTTTCCTTTATTACTCTTATAATTCACTTTTGCTATTCACTTGAATATTTACTTGAACGCTGTATTAAACCAGTTTAATGTAGTGTTCACTAATGTATCCTGTCTGCCGCTGCTGCTTTTGCTGGTGAGGCATAACTGCATACTTAGTGTTCATTCCCCACTGCCTACTGAGATCTAGCAGTGTGTGGAAGATGGTGGAGTAGCAGGAAAAGGACAAGTGTCAGATGAGAGCTAAATGGAAGTTATGAAGAAAGATATTTCACAAGGTTTGGAAGGTCAACATTAGATGTCTCATAGAAGTGAGTAGTTGAGACCCTGTAGTTTCTATTTTACCAGATTGGAGACTTAAATCAAGAGGGCAAGGTATCTTTGTTAGGTGTTAGGGATGCAATGGACCCCTGACCTTGAAAAATTAGAAAAAAAACCCCAACAACTAACCAACAAAAAACTCAGAGAAAAAAAAGCCATTGAGAGAGTGCAATATGTTTACATTCAGCTGAAGTTTATGAATTACTGGGCTTTCATTCTGTGTTCTGTGATTGTGCTGTTCTCCTTTATTAAATAACTGTAAGAAAGATTGCGGCTTGCTGAATGAGAGGTGAGGAAGGCCAATTGAGAGAATTCACTTGCATCTCTCTTTTATTGCATCCATCAAAGGAAAGGCTTCTGTAATAAGGACAAGCATTTTTGTGATCTGAATCTCTTTCCATCACAGTTTTAATTTCCTCCTGTCTCATTGGAAATGGGAGACAGTGTAATAGTAAGGAGGGTTCCTTAGAAAGTTCCTCCCTTTTGCCAGTTTCGTGTCATCAAGCCTGCTACAGGTTAAGCATTATTTGCAGAGAGTTCAGGTAGCTAGATCTCTTTAAGGTGTTCACAGGAGACTAACCTCACACACCAGTGTCCATTAGATTTTTGCCTTCAGAAAAATCACATTCTGTAGTGAGTTGGATTTCAGTGAAGTCCCATACTTAATGGCTTTTCAAAAATATGAAGGAGTTTGTTGTGGGTTGGATTTGCACCCCAACAAACTGGGAATTTATCCCCGGAATAAATTTGCCACACTAATTTAGAATTTTTTGAAGCAAAATGAAATTATGTTTACAAAAATGGACTCAATATGAAATTATAAAAGGCAACAAACATATACAAGGTGTGTTTACATATATTCACAGTTCAACCACATCAGAAAATTACCCCTTCTGTTCTTCCCCTCCCCCGGACACAAAAGCCCAGAAAGGTCGTACACAGCTAGCTGCTTCCCTACCCACCCTGATACCTCACACCCAACCAAAACCACGATTATTCAGGCAGCAGCAAGGTCACAGAGAGGCAAGCAGCAAGCAAGCAAGCATGAGAGAAGAGAAAAGAACTGTCTGTGCTTTCAGATATATAGAAATTTGCAGAGCTGATGAAATGAAATAAATCTATATCCATGCCTTCTCAGGCATTTTGTCCAGACCAGAATTAGAAACCTCTGTAGAAGTCTTACTTATAATTAAGCATAGCCTTTTAAAACTGTAACAGAGATACAAAAAGCTTCACTCTTCACAGTGTGACACTCTATTCCAGGTCAGATATATCCATCAGACCCTTCATAGTATCTTCTGTACACTTAAGGCCTGTTGATGCCTTTGTCATTAACTTTCTTGATGCTTGAACACATCTTACATTCCACTAAAAATAATCACTTAGATTCCTGTGTTTCTTATGATATGAACCTGCTAGGCTTGTCTTTTTATTTTTAGATGTATGACATTTATTAATTAGTTTTACAGTCAGTTCTAACAGTCGCAAACATTCACATTTGTCCAGTTTATATGATCAGAGTCTAAAATCCTTGGAGTTTCCACACTATCATTCGTAAGAGTCAGAAAATAATATTTTCTTTTACAGTGATGTATTTCTTTTCATTTTCCTAGAGGCTATTAAACAAAAAGAATCAACCAAGGAACTCCTCAGCACTTTAATTCTAGTGCTTTTTAAAAGGCGGCCTTGCTAGTACTTGAAAACAAATTATAGCCAAATCAGAGTATATAACCCAAAACCCTGTTGGTTTTTAAACACAGTTACTTCAGCAATTCAGTATAGAATACTATATTTTGGAACTTTTTATATACACACAGGAAAACACTTAAAGACTGAGATTAATTTCCTTTCAAAACAATAAAAGTTTAATGCCTTAAAAAATTGCCCTTGGGATAATTACCTCAAAAATGTATTCTTACTCCTTCCCTAATGCCTAATATTCTTCAGGAAATATGAGGAAGTAATACTAATTGTAATTGTAATTTTTATTCCCTACATGTAACCAGTTGTATATAAATGCTGTGCTTACCTTCCCAGTGTTTGGATTGGTAAATATCTGTGTTGAGTAAGATGTGGTTAAAACTCTTCCTTCTGCTCTCTGTTTATAGAATGGAAGTGGCTTGATATGGGTATACTTTATATCTGCATGTGTATTTTAGTTTGTATTAGATAGAACAAGAGCTTTACTTATACTAAAATACTGATTTAAAGAAAAAACTAGCAAATCACAAAATCACAGAATCACAGAAACCATCCAGTTGGAAGAGACCTCAAAGATCATCCAGTCCAACCCTCAACCCAACACTGAAGCACCAACACTAAAGCATGTCCCTAAGCACCAGGTCCACACGCCTCAAGCTCCTCCAGGGACAGTGTCTCCACCATCGCCCTCGGCAGACCATTCCAATGTTTGATAACCCTTTCAGTATAGAAATACTTTCTAGCATCCAGCCTAAACCTCCCCTGGTACATCTTGAAACCTATTCATCTAGTTTTGTCTCTTACCACCAAAGAGAAGAGGCTGGCCGCCTTCTTGCTCCAACATCCTTCAGGTAGTTTTAGAGAGTGATGAATGCATACAAAGAACTGGGCTAAAGGGGCAAAGCATATCTGAATAGTATGCTATATTGTATTTGTCATTACTTTAAAGAAAATGCTAATTCTATCTCCAATGTTTTACTTATGCACCATTTTAATCAAAACTGGAAAATCTAAGAGTCAAGAGAACTCAGAACTTTTAATAGTTTGGACAAATTTCTAGCAGTCTTTCAAAACTTTCATTTTGCCACTCGCTGCTGCCAGTTTGTTTAGGCAGCATTTGTATTATGGAAACATCTAGAATCATATATTAACATATTCACAGAGCCCTCCCACGGTATGATAATATAGTAGTCATCAGGGCAACTGTGATGAAAATCTAATTACAATCTAATTACATTTTTCTTTTATTGAACAGTCCTAAATTAAATTTTGATCAGTGTAGATCAAAACCAGCTAAGGAACCAGCGTAACAAAGCATTCAAATATTGGCATTTATAAAAGCATCTTTTTTCCTTAGGCATTGTAAATACTGAAACTAAATGTAAGCACAGAACATGTTACAAAGCAACCTAGAGCAGAAAAAATATAAATATTTAATTGCTTCTGATGAAAAGATACTACATGCAAATGTCAAACCAAATCCAAATGTCTTTGGCTACGTCATGCAACTGATAACATTTTCTTCCTAGCACCTGAACCATAAAACAAGTTTTTCCTGAGCAGCAATGTGTAATACAACTGCTGAGAGAAACATCTGCTCAACAGTAGCAATTTTCTCACTGTGGAATGATCCAAATGATGTCATCTTTTCTCCCCCACAACAATTTTAATTATGATTAAGTCATTAATTTTGATGTCTGAATCTTCAGGGTTTGACATTTGTCTTAGGGTGACTACTACAGGCCTTGGAATGTGTTGGAACCTCAACGCATGGCATAAACATATTTTTCAGAGAAACAACAAAGCACAGAACAGTGTGGGATGAGGCGGATGATTTTATACATTGTAAGGGAAAAAAAGTTTATGTTTAATTTCATTGAAACAAAGAACATTTGTTGTAATGCAGGACATTCATAATAGGTGAATTAATGCCTGGAAATCCTGTACATTCAATTCTGAATGGTACTGTGACCAATAATCCCTTAGCAATATTTTGCTTACATCTGTGTAACTCTTTGGTCTAGCGTAAATCATGTAGATGTTTCTGTGAAGGATCCACTTCAAAGAATCAGGAATATTTGAATATAAGCTGCTAAATTTCTTAGGATTAATCTGTATGTTACAAAAACAGTGGCAACGAAAGGTCCAGCTTCTTGTTTGCTAATGAAGAAGGAAGAAGGCATTTGTACCTTTCAGGAAAGGGGAAAGGACTCCAAAAATTGGAAGTCATCTCCATATTCACTGAAATTTGGGTAGCATCACAGATTGGCAAAACCAAAGTAAACTTTTGTTCAAGTATCTCACATTGAATTGTCTCTTGGACTTTCATATAAGGAAATATGAGGTGTCTGTTTTAGAATTCTGTGTCTGAAGGCCTTGGGAATTAACTCTGCAGCTGACTGGCACTCTGTAGCCAGCATGTATACACAGGGATTCATACACAGGGATTCAGACACAGGAGTTCTGCACAACATGCTGTACTAAGCTGTGCGTGTTCAAAATTTACCCTGATATATGTAGACCGAAATCCCCTGTAGGATTTAGTGGTTGTGTTAAATAACTGCTCACCGAGAAAATGTGTAAAACTTTTAAATAATTAGAAACTTGAGATTCTTTTCCTCATAGAGATATTCCCTTCTGTGCACAAATTGCTATTGCATACTGAATATCACAGTTTTCATTTTTACAGCAGGAGCAGACGTTTGATTCAATATGCTCAGCTGTTTATTTTTACATCTTTGCTACTTGGCCTAATCAGCTGCTACAGGGAATAAGAAAAGAGGCTGCTAATGACATCTTGGCTGTTTTTCTGTATTCTGTTTCTCAGTCTTGCAGCCATTGGTGACACTGATGTGCTGAATGAGTTGTGGGGCTTTTTCAGATTATCCCAAGCATTCTTGCAATTTTAATGTCTGGTAAACTAGAAATATCTCACCAGTATACAGAAGTTGTAGGCAAAACAGTATTGCTATTACTATTCATATCTCTTAAATAAGTTTTCCAGCTTCCATTTTGCCAGAAGCTACATACACTGTTATAAGAAACTGGAAAATTCTGCTATGCAGTCAGAAGAAAATCACTGAAGTGTTTGGATAATTACAAGTTGTACTTATTTGTCATTTTTAGTAACAAATGAAAGAATTGTAACTTCTACCCAGCCAATTGTGTGACATTAGAGTACACACAGACTGATCTTTTTCTGTTGTATCGTTTAGGTCTCTGTACAACAGTGGAATTTGTGTATGAATTGCAATATCAATCAAATGAAATTAAATCTCAGCTTGAGTCTTTGGTTAGTATGCATCTGGTTGAAAGAGAACAGGATACAGAATCTGGAATCATAACACTGATCTTTAATACTGTGTTTGCACCCAACAAGCCAATGAGGTAAGCTGCTGTTCCTCATTACCAACAGAACACACAATATAGTCCTGTCTGGTCACTCTTACCTATACAAGCACCTTCCTGAATGGTTTTCTTAATTTCATTTTCTCCTCTGAGATCAACTATTTTAGTTTTTTCACTGGCTGCTTTCAATATTGTATTTTTTAAGTTAAAAGTGACAGTGTTCCTTTTCAATGATGGTGAGAAGATTCTGTTGAGTTACTCTGCCTTACTCTGCATGTCCATCAATTTATTTCTAAGCAGCAAAGTACTGGAAGACTTACAATGACAATACAGACAAGATGGTCTGTCAGTCTTGAAAACCTTTTCCTAGATGAGCCTGTGTGCATATTTTTTGGCTGAATGGGATGACAAATTAGAAATTAGTATCTAATGCCCAGGTACCAGCACTCCACAGGAAAGCATCCTCTTTTATAGCTGTGATATAAAAAATGATGAATTTGCTTTGATATACATTAGTACATCCCACCTCATCATAAAGAAACTGTGAAGGGGAGATACTTTCTGAGAGACGGAAGTTGCACCTTCCTTTAGATGCAGTCAGATGTGGATGAGAAGAGGGTTGGTAAGAAGCTTCAGTAACATACAGGTAATGCAGTAAATTCCAAGGGTTATCATTACCAGGAAGATTAGGGAGCAGTCACAACAGAATATCATGGGTTGCATGCAAAGAAGGTATTCTTAGGATGCAGGTTGGAGCTTACTTGCAGTAGTCTAGAAGGTTACTGAAATAGAGAGCAAACTTTTAGGAAAGACAATGCACTGAGCCCATGGAGTGTCACCACATCAAAGGGGAAGTTAATTTGGAAATGCTTTCTATTTCTGCTCTATTTCCCCTCCTTTTTTTTTTGTGGTTTTTTGTTGTTGTTGTTGTTGTTTTTAATCTTTGTGCACTTAAGATTTATCAGCCTTCACATAGAGTACTCACTGACTTCAATTAATTAGTCTTTATCTTCAGAATTTATAGCACAAACTCTCATGTTGGATGGTCTGAAGACATCAGAATCTGGAATTTTTCTAAAGTTCATAGATCTTTATTAGATCTAATTTTTTATTCCAATGTGTACTTTTAATGAGTTCTGGACAAATTTCTCCTCTAACACCACAGTAAATAAAGAATAGTAACTAAAATAAATTGAGTTAAATTTAACTTCACAGTGAATAAGCAGCATAAAAATTAGATCTCATGGCTATGCCAATAATTTTGTGTTATATTATGTATTGTCTTGTACTTTGCTGTAAATATCAAGTGCTATTTGGTCTACATTCTAGTCCAAATGCAACTGAGGCATACTCTGGCACACAAAATTAAGGATATATTCCAGTGTAAAGCTATCTGTAGTTTCATTTTTCTAGTATGGTTCTACATATTCCAGGCTTAATTTGGGCATTGACTTACTCAGTTTATGTTTTATAACATTCTGTGCATTAAATGTTTCTATCTGAAATTTTAAGGAACGAAGCAACTCTTGTAGTACAGTGCACCACAGGAGGTGTTTGGAAGTTTCCAATGCTGTTCATTGCTATGGAGCCAGAAGTGGATGATGTCATTAACATTGAAGCAGTTGGCCTGAACAAGGAATCTATAGTTGGCTTTAACCTTACAAGCCAGACAAGGTAAAATTACTTGTAATAAAGTATTTATGCAGTTTTCTGAGGCCAGAACTCAGACTCAGACACATCAGACAGTATAGATTTGGGCAAAAGAGATATAACTGGGCTGCAGCTATTTCATCATTCATATTGTGTGCTGTTTTGTATAGAAAACATACAGTTTTGTTTGCACTGTAGAAAACAGAAGCATTCTACATTTAGGCTGTAGCTCCTCAAGAGAAAATTTCTGGTATAGGTCCAAATGTTTCTGTCATGACTTTAAAGTTTTGCCCTAAAACGCTTGTGCATGTTAAAATGTGTAATACAATGCTAAGGAAGATGTGTTGCAGTGTTGAAAGCTCACTATTAAAGCCCCAATTCTTTTTACTAATAGATTGTTTTTCAAAGTGCTTTATACTAATACCCAAATGAAACCCAATCTTTTACACTGTGCTTTAAAACTCCTTAAATGTTCATTCTTTTTAAAGTATTCCTGTTTTATTATGCAAGGATGTTACAAAGTCATCTCTGCTCTGCCCTTTCACTACATACAAATGGTGTCGTTTTTCAGTATTTTGTTAATCTCCTTTAAAAGTTCTGCAGAGATATTTTTTAATGTGATTTTGGCATACTTTTCATTATTTTCTCAGGGTTTTGTAGTGCTATAGCAAAGTCGATGTCATTTATATACAGCAGAAAGTCAAGGAATACATTGTGTGGTACTGATAGATGGGTTTAAAACAGTAAGCAGCAAACCTGAGAGAATCGTGATACAATGTAATTAACTCATGGGGGGGGTTAAGCTTATATATATATATGTGTGTGCTTGATATGCTGATTGACAACTTTCACTGTAGATGCTTGCTTTTGTAGCATCCTCAGCAGGGAGTGTTCCTGGTTCCAAATTATTTTCCTTTTCCTTTTCCCGCCTTCCCTTCCCTTCCCTTCCCTTCCCTTCCCTTCCCTTCCCTTCCCTTCCCTTCCCTTCCCTTCCCTTCCCTTCCCTTCCCTTCCCTTCCCTTCCCTTCCCTTCCCTTCCCTTCCCTTCCCTTCCCTTCCCTTCCCTTCCCTTCCCTTCCCTTCCCTTCCCTTCCCTTCCCTTCCCTTCCCTTCCCTTCCCTTCCCTTCCCTTCCCTTCCTTCCTCTTTTCTTTTCTTTTCTCTTCTCTTCTCTTTTCTTTTCTTTTCTTTTCTTTTCTTTTCTTTTCTTTTCTTTTCTTTTCTTTTCTTTTCTTTTCTTTTCTTTTCTTTTCTTTTCTTTTCTTTTCTTTTCTTTTCTTTTCTTTTCTTTTCTTTTCTTTTCTTTTCTTTTCTTTTCCTTTTCCTTTTCTTTTCTTTTCTTTTCTTTTCTTTTCTTTTCTTTTCTTTTCTTTTCTTTTCTTTTCTTTTCTTTTCTTTTCTTTTCTTTTCTTTTCTTTTCTTTTCTTTTCTTTTCTTTTCTTTTCTTTTCTTCTTTTCTTTTCTTTTTCTTCTCTTCTCTTCTCTTCTCTTCTCTTCTCTTCTCTTCTCTTCTCTTCTCTTCTCTTCTCTTCTCTTCTCTTTTCTTCTCTTCTCTTCTCTTCTCTTCTCTTTTCTCTTTTCTTTTCTTTTCTTTTCTTTTCTTTTCTTTTCTTTTCTTTTCTTTTCTTTTCTTTTCTTTTCTTTTCTTTTCTTTTCTTTTCTTTTCTTTTTTCTTTTCTTTTCTTTTCTTTTCTCTTCTCTTTTCTTTTCTTCTCTTTTCTTTTCTTCTCTTTTCTTCTCTTCTCTTTTCTTCTCTTCTCTTTTCTTCTCTTCTCTTTTCTTCTCTTCTCTTTTCTTCTCTTTTCTTTTTTTCTTTTCTTTTCTTTTTCTCTTCTCTTCTCTTCTCTTCTCTTCTCTTCTCTTCTCTTCTCTTCTCTTCTCTTCTCTTCTCTTCTCTTCTCTTCTCTTCTCTTCTCTTCTCTTCTCTTCTCTTTTCTTCTCTTCTCTTTTCTTCTCTTTTCTTTTTTTTCTTTTCTTTTCTCTTCTCTTCTCTTCTCTTCTCTTCTCTTCTCTTCTCTTCTCTTCTCTTCTCTTCTCTTCTCTTCTCTTCTCTTCTCTTCTCTTCTCTTCTCTTTCTCTTTTCTCTTTTCTCTTTTCTCTTTTCTCTTTTCTCTTTTCTCTTTTCTCTTTTCTTTTTCAATTTGGTTTCTAAAAGATTTGGTTTCCAAAAGCTGTGCCTCCCAGATGGATAGTTGTTCCAACTTTTAGATGGCTGTCGTGATGATAATTATTGAGGACTCTGAAAAAGTCTCCTATCACAGTGTTCAAGTTAACAGCTTCAATAGAATGGGCTGTTTCAGGAACAAAAGTGAAGCAATTGCTCTGGCAATACTGTAATCTCCTGGTAGGTGTTTGATAGCAGTGAAGAGACCTAATGTTCTCTAGAAAGGTATTATAAAACCTGAATCACTATAGTTATATAAAGAAGGAGCCATGATGAAAGACAAATTCTCTTTTTCCCTTTAACAAATTCCAGCATAACAAGAGATCTCACCATATATTTAAAATACAAAATGTAATGCTCGCACGTAGTGACTAAGCTCCGTGGTGTAATTACTGCCAACAACTGTTCTGTAAGTTCTGTATTGCTTTGTATCATCTTTCATTTGCTTCGGAGATCTTGGTGGTGGAGGTTTTGTTACAGAACAGTCAGCCAACCAGCACTTGGCATACAATATCTGGAATTTCAAAGCAATTACATAAGAAACTTGTATATTATAGATGTAATTTAATGCTTGAATAACTCATTATATAGTTGAATGATAAAACTATGAAATATTGCAATATAGG